>NC_056751.1:538263208-538303195 GCF_019279795.1 Protopterus annectens | reverse complement strand
GGCTAAAAACCAGAAAAAAATAACCCAAAAACCCAAGTGGGGAAAGTAGCTGACTCCAAGTCAGACTGCTGACCAGTCACGAGTGGAGTCCCACAGGCTTCAGGGCTGGGTACTCTCCTGTTTGGTATATACTTCTCTGAAGTCCAGGCCAACACGAAAGGACTCTGGCTGTCAAAGTTCACAGACGATTGCATGTTGGGAGCTATTATTAACTCCCCAAGTGATGTTGACATCCTGCAGAAAGGCCTCACTGAGACCAACGACTGGTGTCAGAACCATGGCCTTAAGATCAATGCCAAAAAATGTGTCATCATCCCGTTTGGGAAAAACCTGGTTCCCATAAATTACCACATCGATGGTAGTCCACTGAACACAGAAGGTGTTTTAAGAGTTCTGGGAACACAGGTTGACAGCAACCTCTATTTCGACCACCACATTGCCACGGTAATCAGAAAGTCCTTTTATGTGGCACATCTCATTACTAAGGGTTTTGCATCCAGGAAGAAAGAGGTCATTGTCTCTCTCTACTATTCCCTCATTAGGCCAATCATCAAGTACAATGCCCCATTTGGCATGTACCTCACTAGACACCTGCAAAAACTGGAGAGGCCGCAAAAGTACCTCACAAAGAGGATTCTAGGCCTTAAACACTTGTCCTATATGGACAGACTCAAAAAACTCCAACTATTCTCTGTCTCATATCTTCTACTTAGAGGCAATCTCTGCTTGACTTACAAAGCCATGTCTGACCCAGCTCTGTTAGAAATGCTACATCTAAAGAAATCCCAATCCCTCTGAGCCACATGCTCCAGAGACCTCAACGTCATTACCACTACCAACAGAATGTGCTGGAGGGACAGGTTCATAACCCAGAGACTGCCCATGGTATGGAATAGACTTCCCATACATGTCAAACAGAGCACCTCACTGGCCCTCTTCAAGAGAAATCTTGATGAGTGGATGGGAAATAGAAATTTCATCCTGGGGATCACTCCAGTGGCTCTACTTGACAGAGGTACTGGGAACTAAGGTCGGGTGGCATGATGCCAGGGTAATCCTATGGGCTAGGCTTGTAAAGGCTCCAGGGCCATTAGCCTAGTACACACCTATGAACCTACCCTCTCCATAACATATCCATAGTAACCCCTGCCTGACAACCTCATCTTTCCAGTCTCTCATAACTGTTACTTACATGTATAATTCACCTTTTCAACCTGTCATAAGTATTTCCTACACTCAGCCATTCTTGGCACATACTAACTTCCTTAGTAACTCCTCAGTCATCATCCCCACCTCCTCAAATCCTACCACTTTAGGAAAGTGTAACATTCATTTTAAATCTGATTTCCACACACTTTTTATATTCCCTAAATTGTATCCCCACAACATTGCTGTCTTCACATTATTTGCAAAATTTTCTGTGGTGCAAGTGTCATACTCTGCTGCATATCACAATACGTATTTTGTCCTGCCTTGCTGACCTGCTTCTTCTGTATAATTTCTACCACTGTTAATATCAGGTAATTAAGTGCATTGTCTTTTATTTGCCAATGTAACACAATACCTTATTATGCCATTTTACTAATGAACATGATAAAGTCCTGGTTTGCTGTCAAAGCACTTTTTAACTGACAATGTTATGCTTTGTTTTCAAGGAATATATTAAATGAGATGTGGCTGTTTCTAATGGAATTTCAGGCTGTCTTTCCATGGCATGTTTCACAAGGGGAACTCGCCACTGATGTCTCAGTAAATAAAGAGTTGGATAAAGTGTAGGTGTATGGGATAGGCAGCATTAGATTTCTTATGTAATTAATGCTGCAGTCACTCTGTTAGGAGTTTAGTGAGGTACAATTTCATAGTTATCAGTAAACAAAAGTGTCATTGATTATGCGTTATAAAAAAAATATTTATAAGCTGTTTAGCTTATCATTTTTGTTATTACCTTAACTTTAAAACTCCATGTCAGTGGTTATATACAGACTGCTTTTTGTTTTTCCTGGAATTTTAGCCTTCTCTATAGTTAACTTGTTAGTTTGGGTGTGGTTAATCTCTTTCTTTGGTTTAATGTTGTAGCATTACTTGTAGAAGTGTTTGTTTTGTTTTTGGATGTTAGTTACATTGCTGTGCTTGAAACATTAGGCACAAGGCCTCCAAGTTCTAAAAATAAAATGCCAAATGAAATCACAAGATTCTACCCCAAGACACACATGATCTTGCATCATGTACATTAAAGGAAAAGAATCTTTTAAGCTTGGCTAGAGATTTGCTACAAACTTCTGGAACTGTACCCTCCAGGGATTGTCTCCTGCATTTGGAAGTATAAAAAGAGGGAAGAAGAAAGAAGTGAATGATTGGAGATGCAGACCTTCAGTGGATTCAGTTTGAGTCCATCTTCCCTCAATAGGAGGTGAATTTTAATGTTCTCCGGCGGACAGCTCCCCTTCTCAGTGCCAAAAAGCCTTTGACAGCTAAGGCATCTAACAAAGTCTTCCATTGTTCCTATGACTCTATTTGTGAATATAGGCATTCTATAGGAAATCTACTAGGTTGGTATGCTTATCCCTATTTTTGCATCTGCACTGGAACCATATTTTTGAAAGGGACAGTCGCGGCTCAAACTAGGCGAGTGTCTTCTCTTTCTTCTCTCTTTTTTCCTAGGGTGGCTAAAGAAGGACCCTTACTCTTCACCTAATATGTTCCTTCCCTGGGCATTGTCTTGGCGAAAAGGATTTCTCCATGCCTTCCATTTTACAGATCAGTGTTCACCCGGCTGTTTCCACCTCCTCCTTTGGCCCTGGTGAGTGACATCATCCCTTCAGTTCTAAAGGTCCACTAAGCATGAAGTCGTGACTTGACAGGTTGGCACTAATGATAGAATCAGCCCCTTGAGTTCTGCTGGCAGTGTCAGCTTTGTTTATATGTTGACTCTATCTTCACGTTGATGTTCAGACCCAGGCTTTGGCGATCCCTCCAGCTTGGCAGTGACTGCTTAGCCCAGAAGTTTGTGGGTAGGACCAGCAGCCTCAGTGCCTATGTTCTCATCTCTCACAGACAAAGGATTTGGACATTGTTCCAAGATAAACAATCAGTTTAGTAAACTCATGGACTCTGGAGAGGCAAACTACATTGGCTTTACCCCATGATACCTGCCAACTGGGAGTCATGGCTCTATCATTGTATCAAGAGATCACAAAACCAAAGCTAGCCCCAGATCAGACCACCTAGAAGGCTCTTCTTCGACATTATTGGATAAGTGCTCTGCAAATGTCCAGAGAAAGAAGGAATGCAGAAGAGTTTCAACAGATGCCTGTCCCCAGACATGGATTTTGTGAGGCGGGGAAAATGTCTTCACTGTCTTTGGTCGAGACCTCAATATTATTAAGGAGTCCAGGCTCACTAACTCCACCTACACTGAAGAAAAAAAATCTACCACACCTATGTCTGGGGTGGTCCCTCCCACTATCAATCCTTATGATCCATTTGACTATGGGTAGGGAGCTTGGCAAAATCCAATATGGCTGATCTACCCAAAGAAACCAGACAAGATCCTCTAGCTTCCCAAGGATGGATAAACTTGAAATGGGAGCTTCTCTTATAGATTCTATTATGGTAGTTACTGCTAGAAGACATCAGATCATTCAAAGAAAGAGGCTCTTAGCCTATCCTAGGTGGGGATTCTCCAGGCCATGGATCACATGGGAAACACACATACATGTCAGGTACTTTTGCCATCATCAAGGATCTGAATGACCTGTTGCATATGTATATGAAATCTATTAATCAAATTACTGTTATTTTTTTTCCCCTGACTGTTACCAGGGTTACTCAAATAGTGATATTGTCTATTTCATGTCTGCTTATATCGTTTTGTAAATATCCTCATCTGTAATATATCGTCTTTGTTATTACTTATCCTGTCTACCTTGATAATATGCCTTCTTTATTTATTACTTATCTGTTTACCTTGGGCTTTTCTCCGGGCCTCCACACTGAAAATGGACGTAATCCAGTTGGACTATCCTGGTCAACAAATGTATATTAAATAAATAAAATAAATAGGACCTATTTTTCCACAGTGGGACATGATGGAAAGAGGATAGCTGCATGGAAAAAGTTACCATGCAGTGATCTGTGCCATAAACTAAAATTACAGGAAGCAATGGTGTCAAGCCTTACATCACTTTCCATGAGAGGAAGTCACAGTGCAGCAGATGCAGCAGTGAGGACAAGTGAGACAGGCTTTACAATGAGGTGGCATGCATGGCTAAGATTATGTGGCCTTGCAAAAAACTTCAAGGTTTCATTCACCAATACCCTGCTTGAGGAGTCTTCTCTTTTTGGACCAGAAGAGATGGAGATATTGCTCAAGAGTAAGCAGGAGAGGTAGGCACTTCTAGTTGTTGTGATAAAGTTCTCCAGTCCTCAGTGGAACTTTATTAGGAACCACAGGAGTGCTACAAACTTATAGTTTCACAAATCCCAGCAACCATCCTTAAAGCAACATTTGGATACAAACACAGGGGTTTCCCAACTGTTCTACCCTGAAGGCAAAAGTGGACTGCAAAACCAAGGATTCTGTAGGTGTCCCATTGGAAGTCAACCACAACATCCCCAAGGACTTGTCCAACTGTCCATCTCTGGAGGCAGGGGTGATGAATATTACTCACTTTAACAGAGTAACTAACCATCACACAAGACAGATGGGTACCAGACATAATTTCTAGAGGCTACACAATACCATTCACAACCATTCCTGGCCAGCCTCCTTTTTACATTCAGGCACCCAACCCCATTGGAAAGAGGCAATCAAAATAGAGATCACTAACCTCATCAGAGAAAGAGCCATCCAAGAAGTTCCACCAGACCACAAAAGGTACAGTGTTTATTCCAAGTTCTTTTTTTTTTTCCCCGTAAAGATTAACAACCCCAGCTCTGTACTATATTTATGCAGTCTAAACTTATAAAGAAAACCAAATTCCAGATTGTGATTGTGTAGTTGATACTTTCATGCTTTCTCAAGGCAGGCTGAATGTGCTCCTTTAATTTCTAGGGCTATTATCTGTGGATAAAGATTGCCAATCAGAGATACCTTACAGTCCCAGCACCACAAATTCCTGTCATCTTTGGAACTCACAAGATTCACAAAGATTTATATAATCCCCCTTTATGTCCGATAGTCAACGGACGCAATTCTATAACATATCCTATGGTTACATTTGTTGATAACATACTTAAACGTTTTTTGATAGATGAATTTCAAGTATGTAAAGATTCTTCATCCTTTTTGGCTAATGAGGATTATAATTTTGCTACTGTGGACATGAAAGATGTATACACGGTGATCCCACATGACTTAGGTATAGATTGGGTTAGCCAGTTATTGGTGCGGAAAGTCATTGATAATGAGGAATTATATCTAGTTCAGGAATTTCCAGGATGCTTAGCAACAACTTTTTTCCTATTTGCTGACTCTTACTATCTGCAAACCAAGGGTGTTGCCATGGGATCAATGTGTGGGGCTAGATTTTCCAATCTTGTGATGGTCTTTTGGGAAAATGAATTTATATTGAAAAACAACCCTTTTTTGGAACATATTTATTTTTACACCCGTTACCTAGAAGATATTTTTATTATTTGTAAAGGTAATGAGGCTGTTTTTAGTGAACTTATTAACTACATGAATAATACTATGGATTTTTTAAGGTTTGCAAGTGACTTCCAAAAGGAATGGATTTCCTATTTGGATATATGCTTGAGCAAGGATTGTATTAGACAGTGTTACATGGTTACTATTTATAGGAAGGAAACGTATTGCAATTGTTTCCTACATTATTCCAGCTCCCACCCGGGCCACCAGAAAAAATCCATTGTTAAGGGACAACTTGTCCAAGCTGCCAGAATTATCTCTAATTATGATGATTTTCTGGTAGAATGCCAGTTTTTGAAGGACATGTTCAATAAACGTGGCTACCCACATTCATTATTAGAGGGTATTTTAAAAGAAGCAACCTCTAAAAGGTTTGTTGGTCATTTCAAGGCTATCTTAAATGATTCTCGGATGAGAGGGGTGGATGTTGTAGACATAGCTCATGAGCATTCGAGTAGACCAAACACAACCTAACTATTGATTTTTCTTCCACTTTTATTACCCCTTTTTGTAATGAGGCTTACCTGATTAAATGCATTTTGTGTAAAAATTGGGATTTAATAATAGCCGATGAAAATGTGAGGAATAGCTTACCAAGTAAACCCATGGTTATATTTAGAAGGGGAAAAATATGAAATCAATATTGGAAGCTAAAAAGATTAGTAATTCTAGAATAAAAGGTATGTTCAAATGTGAGTCATGCCCCTACTGCAAATTTGTTAATACAGGCATTTTTTTCACTGTCAGGGATATGAGATTTTCCTGCAATGGAAGATTTAATTGTAATTCAAGGAGCATTATTTATTGTGCTAAGTGTAAAATATGCCCTGTCTGATAAAAAATTGTAAAAATGGCAAATGTCTTGAGATTTTAGAACAAAATTATTTCCTATATTTTATGTAATAGTTGCATAAAACAGTTATTATGTATCTAAAATACCTAAATGTTATAAGAAACAGAATAAGCAACTAAAATGCTACAAGAATAAGCTTTTATTTAGGTAAAAAAGTTAAGTTCTATCCTTTGTACTGGCCGTGGGTATGTGTCGGCCTGTAAACTCTGATGTTTGTACCAAAAATGTCCCACTTTGGCCATTTGAAAAGGTGGCAACCCCACTACAAAGTCCATTACAATTCTAGGAATTCTTCAATAAAGGCTGTGTGCTTTGCCTACAGGAAGTTTCTGAAGAACAGTGTTTACAGCTTCTATATTTGTTTATTTATTTATTTGTTTGTTTGTTTATTTTTCTACACAGTCATTTATTTTTGGCCAGGTAGGGGCACTGGTCCATCAACAATTTTCAGCCATGAACTGTCACTTTTGGCAGAAAAACAGTGTTGCAGTATGTGTTAACAAACTCCAGAACTAAAGCTAAAAATGTAGTAGAGGCAGTGTTCCCCACTGATTACCCCATTGCAATAATTATGATATACTTTTTCCAACCTGGAAACAACTTTTGTGTTAAAAATAACTCTCCCATGTTAATATGTATCAAAAAGTAAGCAGCAGCAGTGATTTAATGTCACTTATATCCATTGCAAAAACTGCATTAGATCGGATGACTAACTAGCTATGAATAAATTCAGATAAGTACTTTATTTCCAAAGGAAGATGATTCCAGTTTCCAGATGCTATTTTAGAGAAAGTTCTTATATGCTGGGTGTATAGCTTTAATGCTAATGAGTTAGTCACAAGAGGCAGCTTGTCATGTGATAACGCATTTACCTTCTTAGGCTTGAGTCTCACAGCAGTTTCAATAGATACATCGCAAGGAGTTTACCATGCATATCCTCATGTCATACCAGACAAATGTAACACAGTGTACAGAAGAAGAGAAATGTTTACAAGACTGGAAGAAAAATATCTGCAGAACTTAATAAATATATTTATTTTTCAAGAGTTTCTGTCCTTAATACAGTTTGTTGAAGAAAATGTGGTTCTTCTGCAACCCCCTGAATTTCTCACGCAGCAAGAACATGTGACTGAGAACAAGAAGCTTTGGAAAAAATATGAAGCCTAAGGGAAGGTGGGAATGAATGCTGACTGCTAAAAAAGAAAACATATATCTATATGCTTGAAACAATGCAAAATGTTTACTGTGGTTGTTTTTTTTAATAATGTGTACCTGTCTCATTGTATGAAGAAAAAAAATCTAATATGTTCCACACTGTGAGTGGATTTGCCATGAAGCCTGTGCATCATTCTTACGTGTCACAGGGGAAACTCATACTTTCCTTAATAAAGAGAAAAGTAAGAGAGCAGTACTTAGTGACAAATTCAGAAATTGTTGGTCATCAAGAATGAATATGCCATTTATTATACATTTGCTGTTTACAAGGCCGAGAAGGAATATGCCATTTATTAGACATTTGTTTTAACAACAGTTTAGGGTCCTATAACACAAATGACTATCTTACTCAACTGCAGAATAGACCCAAAGTCCGATTTAAGTGAATTGTATCAGTCATTAATACAAGATAGAATAATTTGTGGTATAAGATATGATGAAATAAAGGTCTGCCTATTACAGTAAGCTGTGAATGAGTACACAGCAATCAGATTAATTGAAGTCAAAGGATGTGTGCAAAATACAGTATGAGTGAAATGAATATATAAAATGAGGAATGAAGTCAGGATATGTTGTAAGAGGGTTGTATCTATAAATGAAAGCCATGAGGCAATTTACTCTAACAAAGAGAAGACTCAAGCTGGAGGGCAGATAAGTACTTGCATCAGATTTATTGTACTTGTCCTCTTATTAATATTGAGCCTTCTCCTAGGACACTCTGCTGACCTAGTCATTCCCCAAGGGATAAGAACATATGACCCCTTCATTCCCATAAGGATGTCAGAAGAGCATTCTGGAAGTATACTGTACTCATTCATGTAAGGGATGAGGTTCTACTTCATGACCCTGCATTTTTCTGCTCATGCCTGTACATAAAAAAGGGGAACAACTGCAATGAGGTGCATGCAGAAGTGTCACTCACTTGTGTACATGAAGCATCCCTCACCATCCCACCACTCAAGTTCTGTACTTTTAAGAGCTCACTTCACTTTTGAGAATCTAGGCATGGTAAAGCACAGTGGGAAACCAAACAGTATGTGCTTGAGTGACAGCCCAGATACTCTGCAGAGCCATACCAGTGTCATCCTGTGTTATTACACTGGTTTGTTTATTGGCTTAGGAAACTTCCCGTAGAGTATCACATGCAAATAATTCCTGATGATAAAATCCTGATGATATCATTGTCATGAGTGATGCTACCAAAAGCATTGAGAAATGAAAGTTATGTAACTACCCTAACAAAAGATGTGCATGAGCAAGTCTACCCTTATCAATATCAGAACTAAAGCTATTAGGCAACTCAGGACATTAAACTTGCCCATGTCACTTAACCCATCCCCATTTACTCAGAATGCTGTACATTAAACCTTCCTGTCTAAATTTCAAGCTTGTCATGCAAACCATAGTATTTAGTAAAACCCGTGATGTCTAGGCCGCATCATCAAGATGGATGGGGAAGGTGGGGGTGGATGTTAACAAAGATGCACTTACGCATCAAGATTTACCTGCATTATGGTGAGTATATCATTTTTTATCAGGTATAGACAAGCCCATCCTTGTCAACACCAGGACAGACTCCCAAGCTTCTCATCTTGGCTGGCCTTCCTCATAAGACCATCTCTCAGGTCAGTATGGCCCCAAAGGAAAGCCTAGAGCTAAAAATCACACACAGCATACAGTGTCTTGCAAAATATTTACTGAAGAGCAAGAACCTACATCAAAACCATCAGCCAAGACTATCCTGCAAGAAAAGGCTCGAGAAGTAGTCACAGCTCTAGTTATGTGAACCCTAGGCTGGGAGGGCAAGGTCATATCGTATTTCTTGTAACTTCATTTTATGCCATTGGTTTAATGCTTAACTAGTGTCACATTCCACACTTTAGGATCAAGTTTTTTTTTCTAACTTGAATGAGACAAACAAACGGGAGCCATTCTTTTTTATTTAAACACCTTTATTATTTATTAAACTACCACTTAAGAAGGGCTGCGGGTATAAAGGTTCACAAAGAATCGAGGCCTGAGCAATGGAAACAAAATATGATGAGGCCTAAATGAAGTTATGAAAATGATTTGGGACTTCTGCCTGAATTTTTATATGAACTTCAAAATAAGAGAAAATGGGGACTTCTAAGAACGACTCGGAGGGTATTTCTGGATTATAATGTCCCTGGAATATTCTCCAAACATAAAGAACAGGGAAAAAAGTTGATTCATTTGGTGATGGTCAGGGAGCTAAAAACATCATAGCAAGGTTTCCATCAGTGATACAACAGCTTCCTTGTCAGTGATGACTGATGGACAGATTGTGATATATCAGCTGGCAATGACTGTGCCTTCCCAATAAAGCTCTGACTTCCAAAAGAGATGAGTCTAGAGTCAGAGAGTGATTTGTTGACAAAGCCAGTTTTCACACACTGACTGACTCAGCATGGATGATAGGAGTGAGTGTCCCTCTTGCTTCTGTTTTTTAATACTTTTATTAAATTATCACTTAAAACATAGACACACATATATTAACAATAATGAAAACTGACGTGGTTTTATTGTTTTTTCTGATTTTACAAGTTGTCGCACATTTCGCACACCTGTTGTTTTATAGAAAAGAAAACAAACCATATTAACATTTTTTCATTTACACATAATATACATAATTGTCACATTTCCTGCCTTCCCTTAAACCTCACTCATCTGCCTGAAAATTCTAGTTCTTTTATCCCTTTTACAACATTAAATATTTTATAGTTTGTTTAGTTTTTGATTTCCATTGTTTTTCTGCAGCAAATAAAATTACACTTAATAAGGCATTACTATGTCTAGGCACTTCAGATACTGTGCCCCAGCTCAAAAGATTAATTTCCTTAGTTAAAGCCATTTGGTTCTCCAGTATTGCAGACTGGGTATTCTGTGAGGAATTTTTAAAATTTGCCAGTTCATTACATTCCCAAAAATATGTTTCCGGTTATCACTTTCTTCCCTGTCACACCTCCAGCATTTGCTATATACATGATGAAAAATCCTTTGACGTCTGCACAGGGTATAAAAATATCTATGCAAACACTTCCAAGCAATAATCCTAAACCTTCTGGACTTTCTTTCATACCTTTTCCAGTGTCTCTTCCCAATCTTTTCGAACCTTTGTTGATTGATACTTAAAGTTATCATGCAGTATTTTATATGCCCTACTAATTATACCTTTATAACAGCAGCTTCTGTTCTAGCTTCATCAAAGAACAACAACCATAGCAGGTATTTCACTTTAGTCTTCTCTGTCCCTTTCTCTTTGTCTATACTGTGATGTTAATCCCTTGTATGGAGGGCATTCTGTAACCTGCAGTCCAAATGCCTTCTTGGCCTCATCCCATCATATTACCTTTTCCTGTCTAGTTATTTGCTCCCAATATCTTGGTTCCTTTGCCAGTTTTCTGCCCTTGTCTCTTGATATACCAAACCAGTGATATTTTGGCATCAACAGCTATCATACCTTGGGGCAATGAGTCCTGAATAGCTTGATGAATAAGGAGGAGGATGTCTTTTTTCAACAAAACATGAGTTTGCAAACTGGCCTCTGATGGTGTCCATACACATTAGATAGTCTGTCCTTGAAAATGCCTCACTTCGCTTGGGCAGAGACATCCATGGTGACAATCACTAAACAGGAAGGAATTTGGGCAGGATTGTCTATATTCATATATGAAGTATGTGGCCATGTCATTATTTCAGTAAGATTTCACAACATAACAGTTTTGCATATCAGCAAAGACAAAGAGGTTTAGCTTGCTAAAATAAAACGTATAAAACTGATTATACCTTTTTTAAAATTTCAGATTAATGAAGCTAAATATATTTTTATTTCTTTGCTATTTTCCATTTAGCTACAACAACTCCAACAACAACTACAAGTAAGTCTGGCCTTTTCTTAATAGTCTAAGAAAGTACTCTTAAAATTGCTAACTTGTGAGACACCAAGAACTGTCTTCGTCTTTTACAGATTTTTGATTAAGATACAGACTATACAGTCTAAACATCTAGATTGTAATTTAATCTCACAGTACTGGTTTGTAATCTCACCGTTAGGTAGACATGCTTAGCATTTTGAATTAATAATTTTTAAGAGAAAAAAACAGTTGATATTAAAACTAAGAGAATCATGAGAGTTGCTGTACCTTGTCTAATCATTCTACAGCAGTGCAGCCAAACACAAAAATAAAAGCCATGACCAAAAGCAAAATTCAGGACATTATTGCTCTTTGTGGGGTTTTCCCCCTATATCCCAATGCCGGAGCAGTGGCTTCTCCCTGCTACTAAATATATACAACTGCCAGCTTAGTCATCCCCAGAGGAAGATGTAATGTTTTTGTTGTAGTTTTTAAAATGAGCATTCTTTTGCTGAGGCGCTGTGTTGACAACACTAATCCCAACTGATCAACCAGCTGTTTACCTTGTCTGCATAAATAAAAAGAGAAGTATATGAAACAAAAAATTATAATACTGCTTCCTTTCCACACCCAACATTGAGAAACTGCACCAGCCTTTGAGTGTCTAGGACTTACAGTGTGGCTGTGTTGAAAATTAATCATCAGGAAGACTACAACTCCCATACATGTTCATAAATCCTGTTCACAGTTGAAGAGGTAGAAAATTACTAATAAGGTACACCATGAAATATTGGACTTGAAGCCTACTTAATAACATCACAGTTAAAGAGGTCAGTATAGTAATGTATGCTAAGCATAGGCGCTGGAACCATAGAGCGAGGGGGAGGGAGTGCCCCCCAACTTTTACAGCTGCAAGACCTGTAGGTAGACCCAGCACGCTAACGTAAATTCAAAAAAGTGCACAGAAATAACTATGTTCCACATCAAGCTTGCTGCCAGAGTCACCCACGGTAAGGAGAGATTTTATGTGTTTTTGTTTTCCTCCAAGGCTGTGCTCCGTTATGCTTATATGCAGGAAGGCTGTTTGTGAAGGCTCCATTGCTGCTTATATGCAGGAAAGCTGTTTGTGAAAAGGCTCTGTTGCTGTAAAAATTAAAAGCAAACTAGATTGACAAGTTTAATGTTTCAGTACTTAATTATCTACCCCCCCCTCAGGTATTCAGACCGGTAAGGACTTTGTTAACCTTCGCAATGTGCCTCAACAGTAAGTGCGCTAACTACTTAACTTAGGCAATTTGCACCCCTCCGTGTTTACTTTGCTTATTATGTGGTTCATTTTCAGGAGAGTTATGACCCATTGTTCTGTTAACAGACTGGCTTCATATTATTTTAAAAGAAAGTCTTGCAAAAGTCAGTATTTTCTTTTGGCAGATGACACACACTTCTGTGTTTTAGCTGTGTCTGATTCTAAAGTAAGGAACCTGAACTGGGAGTATTGACTGGCTTTAATGGGCTGGGCTTAGTCAACGGTGTGCTAATGTGGCGCAGGTGTCACACGAGGGCTTTGTCCAGAGTAGGCTTCAGGGGGCACCGCCAATGCTTGTTTACTCATCCAAGGCTTAGATTATTATGTGTAAGTTGGAAAACGATGCAGCTAGCAGGCCAAGGCGGCATGGATGGTCGTCCAGGAAGTGGGCACTTGTGGGCTTGGTGATTTTTTTATTACTTGCATTTCTTACCCTTCTCATTGTATTTGTCAGCTGAGACAGTGAGTGCAAGAACTGTGTGTGTTTTCCAATGAAGTAAATAAATATCAATTCTGCAGAAACTTTTCTGTAACTGCCAAGTAGCACCCCCCCATGTTTGCTTACTTGTGAATGGCAACACTTAACTAAGAAGTAAATGATATGCATCGAGTAAAACCTTGGAACATAAGTTGCTAATTATGAAAAAAATGTATTTAGACCAAAACTTAGTGGTATTAGAGTCCTATGATGGTCTCAGTCTGCACTCTGAAGCCACTGTTATTTTGTTTGGGTAATGTTATTTGTGGGTGCACTTGGTGGTATATTAAAAGTCCGAGTGGACACAAATCTGGGAATGAAAAGAACAAAGTCTGATCCATTATGATGAATATCCGATCACTGGTGTTATCCTATCTGGAATCTGAACCCCTGCCATCCTTAAACTGGTGTGGAATATCCACTGGTTATAAATGTCCGTTTTAAAATGCTATGGTGCATCATTTTGGTGACATTCTACAAATTGCATTAAATTGGGCAACCTGGATTTGGCCGTAGGTAACATTAAAAAGAAAAAAATACACCTTTGTCAGTTACTTTCCCGTTATATATGCTCCAAAACTCTCACGGTATCCTACATATGCAGAGAGGGGTAGGTTGGTGGCATACCTCACAAATGTCCAAATTGTCGCCTCGGGTTTTTGGTCTGTTTCACGTAAATATGTGATTTTCTGGCAAATCACTGAAAATGTAGTCACTAAATTGCGTTCTTTGAAAAAATATATTTGGTCACATCTACTTACATGTAAAATGTGTTCTTTGTATTGACTCTATTTTATATATTTTTGCACCCGTTTTGCAGTTAATATGCATGAAATCATGCAGCTATTTGTAAATTAGTGAAGTTTAATGTCTGATACTACAATAGGCCACTGCCTAGTAGCATCAAATGTGTATAAACTGTAGCAGAAAGTAACTTTATATGAGTATTTCCATGAATGCATATTCAATGTACAGTGAAACATTTACTGATACTTCAAGCTACTTAAATATAAACATTAAGCACTGACACAGAAAAGGTTCTAAATGAAAAATAAATGATGTGCAAACTACAATATTATTACAGAAACATTTTCAAGATTATATAAAATGTGCAAATAATACTAGTATTGTTCATTAAAGTAAAATACTCTGCGGAAAACAATACAGCATTTCCTATAATTGCATTGAAAACAACTCCCTTAGAACCAATGGTCTTGACACACATTCCTTTAATGTACAACATCTTGTAGACATGAAGGCCCTGGCAACAATGGCTTGGCCCCATTGTCAGCTGTGATATCTTCCTTGCTCTTCACTGTCACTGTCATCTGTGTTTGAGCTGACCATGGTTTTAGTACCAATCATCATCAGTGCCATAGAGTAGGTTTCAACTATGAAAGGGTCATCAATAGTTCTGAACCTGGCAGCTCTGGTGCTGATAGCTATGACTCTAGCAACTGATGTTTTGCAGATGGTTTCAAGACAATCTGGATTGATAGAAAGTGGAGAGGTACTTTCTACTTTGAATCCACCCTGTCACAGTTCTCAGTTGGAACCTTGGACCCATAATCCATATCCCTGCAAGAGTCCATACCAAAGACCTTTGTGGATCCCACCAGTCTGGGATGTAATCCTCATCCAATCACTCTGCCAACTCCACATGAGGGTTCTTAGGGAGAGGAGGTGTGAAAGAATGCAAATTGACTCTTTACCATTGTCCCTTTGTTATGCATATAGATTTCCTGATGAAGGTCAGGGTTTCCCAAAATCCTCTCTAGAAGATCCAAAATGTGAAGAGATCTTGAAACTGATAAAGCAGAGAGTATCCTGGCTGTTAGAGCCCCTGCACTGAGATGGATCTTGAAGGAGGCCTTTTGGTCATTTCTGCAAATCACATGATAGATCTGGTAATGAAGAGGGCATTTGCAAGAGTCTGATGTGGCTGAGCCTATTTCTTGGAAAGAGGATAAGATCATGTAGGCCCCCAAAGAACATATCCACTTCAAACAAGGTGGTGGAGGTAGTCACTAAGATGGAACCCTCTGAGGAGAGCCCATTGGTGCATCCCCCAGAAAAAGGTTCTTCAGTGATGGATTGAATGAGGAAGCATGACTCTGCACTGGATACTTTTGCAATTAGAGCATTGAACTGCCTGACACACGTGAGACACTTTCAGTGTGCTGCTGCAGAGAAAACTCTTGACATATTGAGAAAGTTGTCTCATAGCGACCTACATTGCAAACTACAGTTACAGGTGGCATTGATGCAAAATGTCACTTTGCTGACCATGAGGCTGATTCATAATATATCAATGAGAGTAACTGTAATAGGCATCACCATGAGAAGGCAGGCCTCGTTTAGAAACTGTGGCTTTGCAGAAAACTTTAGGGCATCTTTTGCTACGTGCCATTTAATGAATTCTCTCATTTTTGGTCCCAAGGTAACTGAGAATTTGCTAAAGCATCAACAAAATGAGAAATTACTCTCTGCTGTGGGGCTGAAGTTTTTGGCCCCACAGTGTTCTTTCGTTATGAACAGAAGGGGACTAAAAATTTACAGTTTTGCAAGTCCCAACAGCAATCCTTTGAGCAAAAATCTGGCAGAAACATCCTACAACTGCAGCGGTCTATATAACAGATACTCCTTTACAAGCAGGAGTGGAAAACAAATCAGACAGTCCATGGCTTTTCCGTGGGAATCAGCAAAAGCACCTATAAGGGCATAATCAACCGTCCACCTCTGGAAGTAGTCAGGATTTAATTATCTCTGCATCTGCTACTGTAGCTGGCCATCACATGAACCAGAAGAATCAGGGATGTAATTTACAGGGGGCTATACAATACCCTTTCCATGTGTACCCCAGCTATCCTCTCTTCCCTTACCAGATGCTTCACTCTGGCAGGGAGAGGTTACCAAAATAAATATAGACAACTTTCTAGCAGAAAGGGATATCTAACCAGACCAGAAAAGGTCCAGGGTTTTTTCCAGATTCTTTTTAGTCCCCAAAAAGACCAGAACTTCAAGCTGATTATAAAATTTGTTAGCTAAATTTACTAGGTAGTCTACACTATATAGTCCCCTTGTATACAAGAGGAGATTAGATGTGTGGTAGATCAGATTGCGGCCAATCATCTAGAGATTAGATGTGCTGTTTAGATATTTAGAATCAATCATCTGTGCAATCAGAGAGAAGGAGAGAGATTGTTTAGACATACTTACATATATAGTATATAAAGGTATAAAAAAAATAAAAAGCTAAGACTTCAGGACATTCTCACACTTCCAGGTGTGAACCAGTCATTCTGGGATTCAGGGTCCCATTATCAGTCTCACCACTGCCTGGGCATACAATGGTGACCCACACCTTTCAACTGTACAGATTTTTGCAGAATGTCCAGATTTTTGCCTCATTCTTGTGGTCCATTTTTCATAAAAATGTAGTTTTCTGGCAAATGCTTGGCAAATCTTTCAAGATTCAGGTCGAAAAATAATGACAGTTTCAGAGGTTATACCCTTCAGAAAATTAATGCTAATATAAAACCTGCTACTGTATTAACTTTTTAAGTTTGTAAGGGCTATATTTAAAAATAGTCCCTATTTTTGGTCCTTTGCCCCCCCCCCCCCATTATTTATGACTTTGTCCAGATTTCCTGCTCAAAGAGGTTGATAGGTATGCAATGGTCAGAGCTCACTTCAGACAGCTTGGAATCAAGGTATTCCTGTATGCAGATCTCTGTCTCTTCAGCTCCACCACAAGGGAGTCATTGTTCCATAAGAGACTAGTTATTTTAGCATTGTACGTCCTTTGGATTAACAGTGGACTCTGCAAGGTTCCACCTGGAGCCAAGCAAGCTCTCATATTTATAGATTGCCACCTGGACATGGTACAGAAGATGATCTAACTCTCACCAGACAAGACAGCATCAATAACATTTGGTGTAACTACTTCATCACCCTTCTCTGCCATTCATTTGGTGCCATTGTAAGGGTTTTGTGTGGCAGGATTACACTGGACCCTTCGTGTCCCATGGTCTCAGCTGGAAGATGCCATGGATCAGACATTCAATTATGCTAAGCATTCTGAAATCAACTGCAGTGACCTCTACATCTGGCAAATCTGAAGTGGGGATCTAATTTCACTTCTAATATGGTCACATCTACTTTGGATTGGTAAGGGATGCTGTTTAGAGAAGATGGTCCGAGGGATATGGGCTCAGTATACTAGCATTGCAGGCTTTTCAAGACTGGCTTTCCCAAGGGCAAGTTGGAATACAAGAGAATAATATGTTGGTAGTTTGGTACAACAACCAAGGGGGAAATAGATCCTATCCTCCTTTGTTGGGAGGCCATAAAGCTTTAGGAATGGCCAATGGACTCACAATGTTTTCTTATAGCAGCCCATATCCCCAGTCAAGCCAAGTTTCCAGTAGACAACCTCAGCAGGTACATTTTGATGCCACATGAATGATCCCTTAATTTGGCCACAGCATAGATGATATTCCATATCTGGGGGAAGCCTTGCTGTGGGCTGTTTACCTCCCTGACCAAATGCAAATGCAACAACTTCTTCTCCCTTATCATCCTCAAGGGCAGACTTGCCCAGGATGCTGTATTCCACCAGTGACCACCAAGGCTGCTTGTGCTTTCCCCCCATTCCCCATAATGAGGTTTCTACAGAAAGCCAAATTGTGCAAGACTAGAGTAATTCCCATAACCCTCCTTATGGTCCCAGTAAGTATGGTTCCCTCTTTTATGACCTCACTTGATAAAGAATCCCTTGATGATACAGCCTTTCCAGGTCTTCCATCCCATCTCTCTGGCACACCTCAAATGGATCTGCAATCCACCAAACTTACCCCATGGTATGTTAATGGCCACAGGCCTTGGTTATCACCCTAGGGTGGTTTAAATCCTTACAGCAGCTCAGAAGCCTCTACTTGAAAAATATACAAAGAAAGTGAATTAAATTCCCTATGCAGGCTACTTAACAGTGAATAGATCCTTTCACAGCTCTCATACCTGCTATCCTTCAATATTTGGGTAACATATTTGACAAAGGCTTGGGTTTCTTGACTCTAAGAGTACAGATAATAGCCATTTAAACTTTCACCAAGGTTTTAATTATTTTCTAGTAGCACAGAACATTTGCAAAGCTTTATAAAGTGGTGCTTTCCTATTGAAACCCTATGTCAAAACCATGTACAATCATGGAATCTCCTAAATAAACGGAAGTGTTCTCCCATTGAACCTTCTGCCATGGCAGATGTTAAATAACTCTCTTGGAAAAACCTGTTTCTCATAGCAATAACATTAGGAAGAAGGGGTTCAGAGTTATAAGCCCTCTCTTGCCATTTTAACAAACAAGGATAATCTTTATGAACTAGCCATGCCTTTGTAACTAAAGTAGCTTCTAACTAAAGCTTAACATATCAAGCAGTTTATGAGTTCTCTTTCCTGGCTACTCCAACAGAGAAGAATAGAAATTACATTTCCTTGATGTTCACAGGCAACTGAGATTCAGTTTACATGAAATCAAAAACAATAAGAAGGATGATAGACTGTCTCCTTTGTCTCTAACAAAACTGGGCAAAAAATCGTTACGCTGTCCATGTGGCTATCATATTGTATTACTTACTGGTGCGATGTTCTTCATTAGATCAAGGCTGCAGTATTCCTCACTTACTAAACACCTTTGTAAATGTCCCAAAGTCATATCCTTTTTCACACAAAACATGAACAGTTTTAGTTACTGTGCATTAAGATTTCACTGCATTTTTACTTCTTTGCCATTTGGCTTATCCATGGCACCAAGGATTTTCAGAAAATGCTTAACTCCTATTATATCTTTTTGCAGGCTTTAATGCATGCATATCTGTCCTTACTTGGATGAGTTAATTCAGTCTTATTTGGAACAGAAAAAAAAGGTCTTACACTTTTCAGGCAATCTGCTTCTCTGCTATATTTTACACTCAGCATCAAAAAGGCATCTGTGAGTCCTACCCATTCTTTAGTGTTTCTGGGATGTTTTCTGGAGACTTCCATTATAGGTTCATAGGTACTTACTAGGCTATTGATCTCTGAGGATCTTTAAAAGCCTAGCCCTGCACTCCCATGAAATGTTTATCCTTTGTAATTTTAGTATGAATAATCCAGGCAGAACATTTACACGTTACCCCTGTCCATAAGATACTAGGGTGCTTAACCAGTGGTGAATTTGTGGTTACCTATTCATTTCTCCAGATTATGTTTGAATAGAGTAAGGGAAGTACTTTATGTGAACAGGGGCACAATTCCAAATAAGAGGTATTATCAGTAATACAAACCATGATGGCTTTTCTTCCCCCACACACAAAGCTCATCTTTTCAAAATGTTCTTCATGTCTGTGGAAGCTCTTCAAATGACCTGAACAAGAGTCATTTTGAGAATCCTAGGATTTATGGCATCAACAATTCTAATGATTCCATATGATACAGTTGTACCTCAAGTCAGTGTGGACCCAACATTATCATCCTCTATACTTTCCTATCCTTATTTTACATTTCATGAATTGACTTTTTGGTAATTATCCAGGTACAAATCAGCCCTGGGGCTCCATTTCACATTCTAGCCCCAAGGGCATGTTAAGAAGGTGCAAAGTCCAGGGAATTTGGTCAAAATATGACAAAAAGAAACATACCCAAGCAGAGCTCCACGTGGTCCTGCAGAGGGGTCCTGGCAACAGAGAACTGAAAGAAGCGACCACTTTCCAGATTTAAGTATTTTTTGGCTTTTTTTATCTGCATTGTCCTCTCTGGCTTTCATTTAACTAGATATAACTGTTTTTTGTGTCTATCTGCTGATTTCTGAAGTATCTGCACTTAAAAGTAGCATTTTGGTCGACTCTGGTCGATTAATACTGTTTTTTTGTTAATTTAACTGCTGAGGCTGCCCACTAAAGTGTGCTAGCCTGTGTAAATCGATTTTACTGTTTGCTTAATTGCATTTCTGTGTGCTTTCCTGAAAAAACAAAAAACAAAAAATACTCCTTGTTTTCCCGCCTTTGCTCGACTAGTTAAGACCAGTATACAGGCTTTGCTGTATTCTGGGCTGTTTGTAGTTCCTGTGTTGGCCATTACCTTACTTGGATAGAAGGAAGTTTCTGAGCTCACCAGTGGGAGTGGGGAGCCTTGAGCAGCCTATCTGTCCCTGGGGGAAGTGACCTCAGCACTTGAGCTGTAAATCATTGGTTGCTTTGGACCATTTCTAGCTCTTTTCAAGTTCCCTGTATAAAAATCCGCCTCAGGGCGTTTTTTTCTGGCTATATACCCAAGCAGAGCTCCACGTGGTCCTGCAGAGGGGTCCTGGCAACAGAGAACTGAAAGAAGCGACCACTTTCTAGATTTAAGTATTTTTTGGCTTTTTTTATCTGCTTTGTCCTCTCTGGCTTTCATTTAACTAGATATAACTGTTTTTGTGTCTATCTGCTGATTTCTGAAGTATCTGCACTTAAAAGTAGCATTTTGGTCGACTCTGGTCGATTAATACTGTTTTTTTAACTGCTGAGGCTGCCCACTAAAGTGTGCTAGCCTGTGTAAATCGATTTTACTGTTTGCTTAATTGCATTTCTGTGTGCTTTCCTGAAAAACAAAAAAATACTCCTTGTTTTCCCGCCTTTGCTCGACTAGTTAAGACCAGTATACAGGCTTTGCTGTATTCTGGGCTGTGTGTAGTTCCTGTGTTGGCCATTGCCTTACTTGGATAGAAGGAAGTTTCTGAGCTCACCAGTGGGAGTGGGGAGCCTTGAGCAGCCTATCTGTCCCTGGGGGAAGTGACCTCAGCACTTGAGCTGTAAATCATTGGTTGCTTTGGACCATTTCTAGCTCTTTTCAAGTTTCCTGTATAAAAATCCACCTCAGGGCGTTTTTTTCTGGCTATATACCCAAGCAGAGCTCCACGTGGTCCTGCAGAGGGGTCCTGGCAACAGAGAACTGAAAGAAACGACCACTTTCCAGATTTAAGTATTTTTTGGCTTTTTATCTGCATTGTCCTCTCTGGCTTTCATTTAACTAGATATAACTGTTTTTGTGTCTATCTGCTGATTTCTGAAGTATCTGCACTTAAAAGTAGCATTTTGGTTGACTCTGGTCGATTAATACTGTTTTTTTGTTAATTTAACTGCTGAGGCTGCCCACTAAAGTGTGCTAGCCTGTGTAAATCGATTTTACTGTTTGCTTAATTGCATTTCTGTGTGCTTACCTGAAAAACAAAAACAAAAAAAATACTCCTTGTTTTCCCGCCTTTGCTCGACTAGTTAAGACCAGTATACAGGCTTTGCTGTATTCTGGGCTGTGTGTAGTTCCTGTGTTGGCCATTGCCTTACTTGGGTAGAAGGAAGTTTCTGAGCTCACCAGTGGGAGTGGGGAGCCTTGAGCAGCCTATCTGTCCCTGGGGGAAGTGACCTCAGCACTTGAGCTGTAAATCATTGGTTGCTTTGGACCATTTCTAGCTCTTTTCAAGTTCCCTGTATAAAAATCCGCCTCAGGGCGTTTTTTTCTGGCTATATACCCAAGCAGAGGTCCACGTGGTCCTGCAGAGGGGTCCCGGCAACAGAGAACTGAAAGAAGCGACCACTTTCCAGATTTAAGTATTTTTTGGCTTTTTTTATCTGCATTGTCCTCTCTGGCTTTCATTTAACTAGATATAACTGTTTTTGTGTCTATCTGCTGATTTCTGAAGTATCTGCACTTAAAAGTAGCATTTTGGTCGACTCTGGTCGATTAATACTGTTTTTTTGTTAATTTAACTGCTGAGGCTGCCCACTAAAGTGTGCTAGCCTGTGTAAATCGATTTTACTGTTTGCTTAATTGCATTTCTGTGTGCTTTCCTGAAAAAACAAAAAAAATACTCCTTGTTTTCCCGCCTTTGCTCGACTAGTTAAGACCAGTATACAGGCTTTGCTGTATTCTGGGCTGTGTGTAGTTCCTGTGTTGGCCATTGCCTTACTTGGATAGAAGGAAGTTTCTGAGCTCACCAGTGGGAGTGGGGAGCCTTGAGCAGCCTATCTGTCCCTGGGGGAAGTGACCTCAGCACTTGAGCTGTAAATCATTGGTTGCTTTGGACCATTTCTAGCTCTTTTCAAGTTCCCTGTATAAAAATCCGCCTCAGGGCGTTTGTTCTGGCTATATACCCAAGCAGAGCCCCACGTGGTCCTGCAGAGGGGTCCTGGCAACAGAGAACTGAAAGAAGCGACCACTTTCCAGATTTAAGTATTTTTTGGCTTTTTATCTGCATTGTCCTCTCTGGCTTTCATTTAACTAGATATAACTGTTTTTGTGTCTATCTGCTGATTTCTGAAGTATCTGCACTTAAAAGTAGCATTTTGGTCGACTCTGGTCGATTAATACTGTTTTTGTTAATTTAACTGCTGAGGCTGCCCACAAAAGTGTGCTAGCCTGTGTAAATCGATTTTACTGTTTGCTTAATTGCATTTCTGTGTGCTTTCCTGAAAAAGAAAAACAAAAAAAATACTCCTTGTTTTCCGCCTTTGCTCGACTAGTTAAGACCAGTATACAGGCTTTGCTGTATTCTGGGCTGTGTGTAGTTCCTGTGTTGGCCATTGCCTTACTTGGATAGAAGGAAGTTTCTGAGCTCACCAGTGGGAGTGGGGAGCCTTGAGCAGCCTATCTGTCCCTGGGAAGTGACCTCAGCACTTGAGCTGTAAATCATTGGTTGCTTTGGACCATTTCTAGCTCTTTTCAAGTTCCTGTATAAAAATCCGCCTCAGGGCATTTTTTTCTGGCTATATACCCAAGCAGAGCTCCACGTGGTCCTGCAGAGGGGTCCTGGCAACAGAGAACTGAAAGAAACGACCACTTTCCAGATTTAAGTATTTTTGGCTTTTTTTATCTGCATTGTCGTCTCTGGCTTTCATTTAACTAGATATAACTGTTTTTGTGTCTATCTGCTGATTTCTGAAGTATCTGCACTTAAAAGTAGCATTTTGGTTGACTCTGGTCGATTAATACTGTTTTTGTTAATTTAACTGCTGAGGCTGCCCACTAAAGTGTGCTAGCCTGTGTAAATCGATTTTACTGTTTGCTTAATTGCATTTCTGTGTGCTTTCCTGAAAAACAAAAACAAAAAAATACTCCTTGTTTTCCGCCTTTGCTCGACTAGTTAAGACCAGTATACAGGCTTTGCTGTATTCTGGGCTGTGTGTAGTTCCTGTGTTGGCCATTGCCTTACTTGGGTAGAAGGAAGTTTCTGAGCTCACCAGTGGGAGTGGGGAGCCTTGAGCAGCCTATCTGTCCCTGGGGGAAGTGACCTCAGCACTTGAGCTGTAAATCATTGGTTGCTTTGGACCATTTCTAGCTCTTTTCAAGTTCCCTGTATAAAAATCCGCCTCAGGGCGTTTTTCTGGCTATATACCCAAGCAGAGGTCCACGTGGTCCTGCAGAGGGTCCTGGCAACAGAGAAGTGAAAGAAGCGACCACTTTCCAGATTTAAGTATTTTTTGGCTTTTTATCTGCATTGTCCTCTCTGGCTTTCATTTAACTAGATATAACTGTTTTTGTGTCTATCTGCTGATTTCTGAAGTATCTGCACTTAAAAGTAGCATTTTGGTCGACTCTGGTCGATTAATACTGCTTTTGTTAATTTAACTGCTGAGGCTGCCCACTAAAGTGTGCTAGCCTGTGTAAATCGATTTTACTGTTTGCTTAATTGCATTTCTGTGTGCTTTCCTGAAAAAACAAAAAAATACTCCTTGTTTTCCCGCCTTTGCTCGACTAGTTAAGACCAGTATACAGGCTTTGCTGTATTCTGGGCTGTGTGTAGTTCCTGTGTTGGCCATTGCCTTACTTGGATAGAAGGAAGTTTCTGAGCTCACCAGTGGGAGTGGGGAGCCTTGAGCAGCCTATCTGTCCCTGGGGGAAGTGACCTCAGCACTTGAGCTGTAAATCATTGGTTGCTTTGGACCATTTCTAGCTCTTTTCAAGTTCCCTGTATAAAAATACGCCTCAGGGCGTTTTTTTCTGGCTATATACCCAAGCAGAGCTCCACATGGTCCTGCAGAGGGGTCCTGGCAACAGAGAACTGAAAGAAGCGACCACTTTCCAGATTTAAGTATTTTTTGGCTTTTTTATCTGCATTGTCCTCTCTGGCTTTCATTTAACTAGATATAACTGTTTTTGTGTCTATCTGCTGATTTCTGAAGTATCTGCACTTAAAAGTAGCATTTTGGTCGACTCTGGTCGATTAATACTGTTTTTTGTTAATTTAACTGCTGAGGCTGCCCACTAAAGTGTGCTAGCCTGTGTAAATCGATTTTACTGTTTGCTTAATTGCATTTCTGTGTGCTTTCCTGAAAAAATAAAAAACAAAAAAAAATACTCCTTGTTTTCCTGCCTTTGCTCGACTAGTTAAGACCAGTATACAGGCTTTGCTGTATTCTGGGCTGTGTGTAGTTCCTGTGTTGGCCATTGCCTTACTTGGATAGAAGGAAGTTTCTGAGCTCACCAGTGGGAGTGGGGAGCCTTGAGCAGCCTATCTGTCCCTGGGGAAGTGACCTCAGCACTTGAGCTGTAAATCATTGGTTGCTTTGGACCATTTCTAGCTCTTTTCAAGTTCCCTGTATAAAAATACGCCTCAGGGCGTTTTTTCTGGCTATATACCCAAGCAGAGCTCCACGTGGTCCTGCAGAGGGGTCCTGGCAACAGAGAACTGAAAGAAGCGACCACTTTCCAGATTTAAGTATTTTTGGCTTTTTATCTGCATTGTCCTCTCTGGCTTTCATTTAACTAGATATAACTGTTTTGTGTCTATCTGCTGATTTCTGAAGTATCTGCACTTAAAAGTAGCATTTTGGTCGACTCTGGTCGATTAATACTGTTTTTGTTAATTTAACTGCTGAGGCTGCCCACTAAAGTGTGCTAGCCTGTGTAAATCGATTTTACTGTTTGCTTAATTGCATTTCTGTGTGCTTTCCTGAAAAAACAAAAACAAAAAAATACTCCTTGTTTTCCGCCTTTGCTCGACTAGTTAAGACCAGTATACAGGCTTTGCTGTATTCTGGGCTGTGTGTAGTTCCTGTGTTGGCCATTGCCTTACTTGGATAGAAGGAAGTTTCTGAGCTCACCAGTGGGAGTGGGGAGCCTTGAGCAGCCTATCTTTCCCTGGGGGAAGTGACCTCAGCACTTGAGCTGTAAATCATTGGTTGCTTTGGACCATTTCTAGCTCTTTTCAAGTTCCCTGTATAAAAATCCGCCTCAGGGCGTTTTATGAGTTAGCATAGCGCAGCAGCGGTTATACAGGTTTAAACTATTTCTGGCTCCCCCAAGTCTGCTCTTCAATTTTCCCTTAGAAGCTCTACTCAGTCTATTTAGCTGTATATATTAGCACTTGTTTTCGGAACTTCTGTCCTTAGCAAGCACTCATAATAAAATAAGCACTCTTATCCTAAAGTAAGCACTACAGGCATCCACTACCCCCTGTGAATACCCACTTCCCTTAAAGGCACAGCACTCCTTATAATATTCTAGTATGTCGAGTGGTAGACCACTAGCATCCTCTCTTGTTCAGTTGGTTAATCTGGGAATCTTAAGACAATGTTACAATTGTCTCATGTACACAGACAACCCTCTCCTCCTTCCTACTAACACATATACTTGTGAGAGATGCAACTATATAGCCAGACTGGAGGCTGAACTCTCTCAACTCAGGACTGGCAAGACCAGACAGGAGGAGAAGGTACCCACACCCGAAGCAAAACCGGTCACACATAAAACCACCACTACTACAAACCAAACACATAAGAACACAAAGACATACTCGGAGGCTCTTATAAAAAACTTACCAAAACAACAGAGGCCTCCAAAGCAGACACCCAGAAATACACCCCCACAAAATGCAACACCTACAACACATACCTCAAGCAACAGGTGTGTCACACAATCACAGCCCCTAAGGCAAAACACTATGCCAGAGACATTAGTAATAGGTGACTCTATAGTCAGACACACCGACGTTCCACTTACCAGGCTGAATAAGGAGAGGGTAACGGTGAGCTGCCTATCGGGAGCAAGGATCCGCCACATTACACACGCACTCAGGTCACTCCAAAGCAAGTACAAGTATGATGCAGTCATTGTCCATGCTGGTGTGAATGACCTGAGACGTACCTCCCTGGACTACATGAAAAGAGACATTGAGGAGCTCTCCGATTATGTAGCCCAGACTGGTATGACCCTGACCCTGAACAGCATCCTGCCTTCACCAAGAATGATGCCTCAGTACAAAGACAAAATGATCAGTTTTAACAATTGGCTTAATCACTGGTGTCATTCTAGGGGGATCCAATGTCTGTCAGCCTGGGATGACATGCTGGACAGGCCACGTTGCTTCGCAAGGGATGGCTTGCACCTGTCACCACTGGGCTTCCTGATACTGGCCAAGGCTCTTGCCACCCCCATAGTGCCTTTTTTAGGCAATGCTCAAAAGACAAATCAACCTCCATAAAAAACAAAAATGGAAAAAAATTAAGGGTAATGCTGCTCAATGCCAGAAGTCTAAATCTCAAGATGCAGGCACTCAAAGCACTTCTCAGTATGGAGAACATCGATGTCTGTGCAGTAACTGAAACCTGGTTCAAGGCTCCTGAGAGCACTCCAGCGCTACCAGGCTATACCTCATATCATGCGTTTGGCCTCAAGTTCCAGGCCGAACCACAAAGGGAGGGGGAGTGTCCATTTTCATAAAGGACACCTACACCTCTCGATTGGTGGCTACCCATGAAGCATCAGAAACCATACAAGTTTTACTCACCATAGGCAAAACTGCCATACAACTGGTCGCATGTTATAGAACACCCTCCCAATCCCAGGAATCCCATCAAGCATTCCTGAAAACACTGGAGGATATGAATGTCACACCAAACACCATCATATTGGGTGACTTCAACTACCCCAACATAGACTGGGCCCACTATTCTAGCCCTAACACCCTAGCCCAAAGATTCCTGGAATTCATTAACTCAAATGCTATGGAGCAACTAGTCACTTCTCCTACGAGGAGAGATAATATACTTGACCTGATTATCACAAACATGGGGTCCAAATGCTCCGCACCGGATATAAACCCCTCACTAGTAAGATCTGATCATAAACTGATCACGTTGGATGTACATATCCCACCCCCACCCCCAGAACAAAAGACTACAGTGAAAAACTTTTCAAAAGCTGACTTTGTGCTCCTTAAGTCAGAAATGATATCCTTTAAGCCTACTGGGTTAATGGAAACCACATCCCAAAATGCTGAATCCTTCACAAAAGCCTTCTACGGACATCTCCAAGAATGCATGGATCAAGCAATCCCAACTAAAACCAAGACCCTCTCCACCAAGGAAAACGCCGGTTTGGTGGACCCGCTATAAACAAACTGTACAACAAAGAAGGAAGCTACTGCAGAACAAAGCCAAATCCCACAAAGGAAAGGCTTCCTGATCAGCACAAGTAAAAACTACGGTCTCTCATAAAAACATCTAAAGCAAACTTTGAGAAAAAGATTGCCAAGGATACCAAAGACAATCACAAGGCCTTCTTCAATTATGTCAGAACCTTGGGAAGAAATTCTCAGATATGCTCTGAGTTAGTACACAGCGACAAAAATTCACTGACCCTACCGACATTGCCAATATTCTGGCAGATAGGTTCAGTGCAAATTTCTCCCTCCCTCACCCCCTAAAGATGAAGTAATTATCCCTGCTGAATGTAACCTACCTGTCATCACAGACATACAGGTGAAATCAGCACTCAACAAAGCAAAAACACAGCATCTATGGGACCCGATGGTATCCCCGGTTGCGTGTTACGTGAACTTCAAGATGAACTAAACCCGCACCTAAGAACGCTATTCAATCTTAGCCTCACTACAGGATATGTACCTGAACATTGGCGCAGCAACAGTGCTCCCACTCCACAAAGGGGAAATTCTACTGACCCTGGTAACTACCGCCCCATAAGTCTGACCAGCCTGGTCTGCAAGGCTATGGAAAGAATCATCATGGAACTCATAAATGGCAACATTGGGGATCTGCAGACCCTTGATCCCACCCAGTTCGGTTTTGTAAAAGGCAGATCCTGCCTCTTAAACCTGGTTGACTTCTTCGAGACAGTCACTAGTGCCATCGACGAGGGCAAGGCTGTCCACACTGCCTACTTGGACTTGGCTAAAGCCTTTGACAAGATACCACACTATGGCATCATAGACAAGCTCAGCAGCCTAAATGTAAATCCATATGTCACAAGATGGGTAGCAAACTGGCTAAAAAACAGAACCCATAAGGTCAAAATTGCTGGAGCCATGTCAGACTCAAAACCAGTCACGAGTGGTGTCCCACAGGGCTCAGTCTTGGGACCACTCTTATTCGGCATTTACTTCTCAGATGTGAAAGCAAATATGGGAGGATTATGGCTGACAAAGTTTGCAGATGACTGCAAACTGGGTGCCATAGTTGATTCACCTGCTGACACACACATCCTACAGAAAGGTCTCACTGAAATGGACAACTGGTGCGGAATCATGGCCTCAAACTTAACGCCAAAAATGTATAGTCATCCCTTTGGGAAAAACAAAGTACCCACAAATTATCACGTAGACAATAACCCACTGAATACGGAAGAAGTAATCAGAGACCTGGGGACTCAAGTCGATAGTGACCTCTCCTTTGACAACCATGTTGCCAAAGTGGTCAGAAAGACATTCTACCTTGCCCATCTCATCATGAAGGGATTCTCATCCAGATCAAAGGAGGTCATTGTACCTCTATATTCCTCCCTTGTCAGGCCCATGATTGAATATAATGCTCCATTTGGGATGTATCTCACCCGGCACATGCAACAACTGGAAAGACCCCAGAAGTACCTCACCAAGAGGATCATAGGTCTCAAACATGTGCCTTATCCAGCTAGATTAAAGAAACTCCAGCTCTATTCAGTAGCATACCGCCTGCTCAGAGGTGATTTGTGCCTAACATATAGGGCCATGTCCAACCAAGAACTGATGGACATGCTCCATCTCAAAAATCCAAATCCACCAGAACCACGCTTGAGCTAAAGATTTCAACCTCTGCACAAATATGAATAGGACATGCTGGAGGGATAGATTCATAACACAGAGGTTACCCATACTCTGGAACAAAATCCCAGTTCATGTGAGACAGAGCCCTTCATTGGCACTGTTCAAGAAAAATCTCGATGCATGGATGGGAGATCGCAAGTTTACCCCGGGAGTCACCTCAGTGTCACTACTAGACAGAGGTATAGTTTACTAAATAATGGGGTCCCACATGTGTCACTACTAGAGAGGCGCAACTATATAATACGGGGTGGCGGAAGCCACATCACTGTTGGCTAGGCTTATAAATGCCCCCGGGCAGATAGCCTAGTACACTACTATGAAACTATGAAACTATACAAACATCAAGCAGATGATGGCTATAACTTATGCCCTTCAAACTCTTCATCATCTTTGGAACCCAGGACCATTTCAAGTAATGACAGGCAATAAAACTGACATGTAAGAGATCAGCAAATTGGGGTGCAATGTCCTATCACTTCTGTAGATTTGCTGTGGTAGCCTGAGAGCTGGCTATTGAATAAAAACACTTCCCTCAGGCTGTTTACATTCCCACAAAACAAAATAAATTGATGGACTATTTGAGCAGAGCAAAGGCAGACCCTCACAAATGGATGTTGAACCCAGATGTCTTCCTTCCTATTGTCCACCAGTGGAGAAATTCTTATGCAAACCTTTTGCTTCCACTCTAAATAAATAATTATTTTTTTTTGCACCAAAGCACCTTGCAAGGAAGCCTGGAAAATGGATGCCTTTTCATTCTCATGAAAAAGGAAATACCTTTATACGTTCTCTCCCTTTCCTCTCATTCTGAGGGTCATTCTGAAGATCAAGAAAAGCAAACCAAAGATGTTGGTGATTCCATTTTGGCCCAGACAGCATTGGTTCTCCCTTCTTTTTCATCTAGTCTAGGCGAACCACCACAGGTTACCTCACAGGATGGACCTAGTCACATGGATATTAAAAGAATCAAGGAAATCTGGTACTAGACCATAATATGTTTCTAAATAGAAGAGATTTTCTATGTGCTGCCACAACTGAGGGCAGGACCCATCTCAAGTGGAGGGCCCATTGTTACTCAAATATTTGTGTGAACTGCTCAACTCTGGCCTAGCATTCACTTATATTAAAGTATATCTGTCAGCCATTTTAGAGGGCATGTCTATTGATTTCCCTCTTTGTTCACCTTATGAGATCTAACAGTTTCTTAAAGGTGCCTGTCACATCAAACCTCCTAGGAAACCAATCCCTCCTCCTTGGGAGCTGAATTATGTTCTAGAAAAAAATAACCTTTTCAACCTGCTGCTTCTGCTTCTTTAAAAACATGGGAAAATATGGAGTTAGTAAACCTCAGCCAAAAGAGTTTTTGAGTTGCAGGTTCTCATGTGCTGTCCTCCTTTTTTAGTATATCCCGAATAACAGAGGCCCCAAGACCGATCTCTGGGGTACGCCTCTCATTACGGCTCTACTGTTTGAGGTGGCTTCCCCTATTTTGATTAGGTGGGTTCTATCAGTGAGCCAGTTTGCTACCCATCTGATAAAATATGGATTGATGCCTAGTTGAGAGAGTTTATCCATTATGCCTGATTGGGGAATAGTGTTGAAGGCTTCGGCCAGGTCAAGGTGGGTGGTCCCCTCATCCATGGCTTTGGTGACTGTTGGCGAAAAGCTTTTACTGCACACTCTATACACCCAAAACATTAGTCAGTTTGAGCTGAGCAGACTAAAAGTCAGGTTTGGGTGCCAAGGCCTTCAGAGCTTTCATACCAACAGAGAGAGAGAGAGGGGCTAAAGCCTTAAAGCCCTGAAATCTTTGGAAGCTGGTCAGCTGTTATACCTTTAGCAAGATATAATCCATATAGATTAGGCTACTTACTGCAGCAGTGACCATTCAAACATCTACAGTTATGGTAAATTTACTCATACAGCAGCACTTTTATAGGTTGACAATTTCAGTTAAACTACAGATTATTCAACCAAAACCATATCTGCATTATTAGATTTTTTAGGAAGTCATCAGTCTGTGATATTTGTACCGTCTTGTTTAAAACTATACAAGCTGGGTGTGTGATCTCAAGGTCCATGTCTTCCTTTAGGGGTGCCATGTTCCATGGTATTCTGGCATGATGCAACCCAACTTATATAGCTGGTGACTTTGTCTTTAAGTATGAAGTGGATGGACTGCATCATATAAGATTAGAAAATTATGTAGTTAGCATAACAATATGTCTTCATGATCCATGTGTGTCCATTTTAACAAACCTTCCATTTAAAATCTACCATCTCCAAACCAGCCTTTTTGATAATATCTGACACCTTTAAGAGGGTAAGATATGAGGTATTCTTAGATAGAGCTGCTTAGTATTTGTTAACTAGATCTTATAAAACTTGATATTGAGAGAAGTGAAGAAATAGTCATTATGAAGTTAGGGAAGGAACATGAGCTATGGGAAAGTGTATGATCTTAAATCACCTGAAGTGACCAATCCTTCAGTTTGAAGTAGGTCAATATGGATCATGAAGATCTATTCTTATATTACATATATAAATTTTGTATTCAACTGGTTCATAAATGGCAATCTTCTACTCAAGTCATCAAAAACAAGTGCTGTGCTGTACAACACTACCCAGAGCCTTCCTTACTCCTTTCCTGTACAGATCAAAAATCCATTTAGTGTCCCATCTGCCACATCTCATACTACATGTACCATATATTTTTTTCACCAATTCCTCCTTTCCTCTAAATTCTCACAATGATGTGAAACTTGTAAAAAAGTATTTACATAGTTAAAATTTGCATTTAAAATCACCAGATTGTTTTACATCAGACTCTTAAGAAGTGTTAAGGAAGTACTTCTCCAAACATGGCAGTACACTTTGTTTCTTACAACCTTGTTCTGTCTTCAGAATATCATAACACTTCAAATAGCATATAAAACGTTATCACTTCATGGATCTAGCAGAAAATAGACTACCTAGACAATATAACTGTTTCCTGTTTGTTGAAAGAGATATACTTCTGTATGCCACTTTGCTCTACAAACTAATTAACCTAAACTTCAATTCTCCTGTAACCCCCAAACTTTCCTCAGATAGCAGTTCTTAACTGCAAGATGAAAATATCTCATGCTTCTTAATCTATGCAGGCCTAAATTTACATAGCCCTCTACAAAAAGGGCATTCGCTAAACTTCTTGCAATCTGGCACAGCCTACTGCCTAAAATTAGACTTCTCTCATTCTTCTGGCACATTGCAAAAAGTTCTGCACATCCACCTTGTTAAATATGTTTCATACAAATGCCTCCCAACAAGCTGTCCATTATAACTGTTCAGATGACCTCCCTTGCCCTACATTCTGCTGTACTGCCTCTGTCCCACAAATGCCTTCCTCTCTCTGTCTCATCTTTATCTTTCTTTCTTATCCTGTCCTTGATTTGTCTCCAGCTGCTTCATTGTTAATTAACTATGGCTTTGTATTATAAAGCTTTTATACAAATTTACATTTTTAAATAGTTTAATATTCCATGTAGTGTTTTTGCAGCACATATCTTAAACCCTATTAAATATTTCTGCTTTTATCTTTACACATTTGTAAATGCCATAGTTATTCTAGAAATAGTGGTTTTCAGTTATATACGTTTTTATACGGATGTTATTTACATTTTTCTTTTAGTGTATATTGTAAAACCTCTTATTTTTGCATGTATCTTTGCTCATTTTCCCATCAAAGTATGTTAGCTTCATAAGATGCTGTCTAAAGTATACAGTCTCTTATTGTATACACTCATTTAATTCATTTTACTAATTACCATGATTGCACTGTATTAGCTGTGACCTGAATTGGATCAATGGTTCTGAAGGGTTTTTGAAACAGGTGATTAAGGCCAGTTGAAAAAGTAAATAAATATATAGAAATAGAGACATATAGATAAAAAACTGATGTTTAGATAGATAAACAGATCAGTAGTTAATACCATCTGTTACATGAAAGAATCAGATTACAATTTTACACATGCATAGGGACTTCATTTTACAGAATTTAGTTCAAAAATAACATTTAAATTAATTGAGCAATATTTTGTACTAGCATGACAAAGATTATCATATGAACATTAATGCTCAGTGGATCAATTTCTCTTATAAATATTCTCGTGGACATGAGGCAGTTGATTATGCTGTAGCTGTTTATTGTCTCAAGAGATTGTCTTGTTTATCTTTATCATATCACTAGCAGGTGAAAAATATCACTATCCAATGATTATTATTAATATGCTTAAGTATGTTTTCAAAACTCCTTTAGTGATGGCTTCTCTTTTCAATAAACTGTGTTCAGTAGAAGTCACCTGTTGAAATACTGTGAATTTAATGTTTGAGAAATCATTTGCGCTATCATCATCTGAATTATAGTTACACTGCAGCAATAACTGAATATATGATTATGAGTATATGTACACTAGATGATCCCAGATACAAAAGTACTTCAGGTTGGAGAAAAATGCCTTTATCATGAAAAAATTGAAATGCTAACATAATATTTTGTTTTTAGATTCAAAACAGGTCACTTTGATCTGAAATGTGTCAGTAATAATTCTCCTATGTGAAACTATAGTTACCATAATTATTTATTATTCTTATTTTGAAACAGACCATTGAGTTTACTTTTTTGAAACCAAAAATCAACTGTATTTTATGATCTTTCAAAAAACAGAGTAGAGCTAAAAATGCATATAGCTTTATACAAGTAGTTCATTTTAAAGCACAAAGATTATACATGTTTACTGCAAAATTTTACAAAACTGCAAGTTAAGCATACTTTATGTTTTATGTAACATTTCTGTTAAAAGTAATTTTGGAAGGCCAAGTGTACTATGGTAAACAGTGAAAGTGTTTTACTTCTAGAGGTAATTTTTTTAATCTATTTTGCAGAGAAACCTACACAATTTGACTGGACCACTACGAAAGGTAAAACTCTATGCATTCAGTGAATTAGGATATGGATGTCTGATTTAAAAGCATTAGCAAACTGTCATTTTAGGTAAGCAGTAAGCCATAACAGCATGTGCAGGTGCTGAGAATTGATCAGCATAGGATGAAGGGTACATTTTGAAGCACAAAATCAAACCAAGTGTCAGCTGTAAGCATCCAAGATACTGAACTGTTATTCAGTCTGTCTGAGAGTTAATGCATTTCCTGGCTGTTAGCACAGACAATTAAACTTCTAAGCTGTTTACAATTTCCTTCCTGTAATCAAAGGTACAAGGTTGGATTCCTTCTACCTCCATATACCTGTTGAGTGACTCTGGACACATCATTTACTAGACAGTGCTCTTGGGTCACCAGTGAAAAGAGAAACTTTGTCCAATGCACTTGCCATTTAACAAGTACATTAAAAATGCTCCCTGGAGTAGATTATGGTAGTTTTATTATGGGCTGTTGGAAATGTGAACAGACAATCACAAATAAATGTTGCCTATTGTGTTAAGTAATGTTGAGTGCCTTCTTTCATTGTAAAAACATTGTCAAAACAATTGAACATTTACTGATTTTCACTGCATGTAGACAGAAAAACTGTACACTCATTGCTTTATTTTTATGCAGCTAAATTAGAGCCAAAATAAATTGGATCTTTATTCTGTCAGTCAAATAATAGTTGTTAATTTTAGACTAATTAGGCACAGATGACAGAAAGGCAGTTTTTTACCCAATATAAAACTAATAAATGTAAGAGTAAGAAAGTTTAAAAATTATGTTTTTGTTTATTAGAGTTTAACTGTACTTCACTAAGCTTTATTAATACTACGCTGATGATTTCATAGTAAATTTACAAACAAAAAGGAAATGAAAATGAGAACCTTAATGGGCCGTTATAACAAGAAAAAATTGTAAATTTGTTTGATAAAACTTCTCATTTCTTAGAAAAGCATGTGGAGTCTTATGCAAGTGTACCATGAACTGTAGAAGTCAAAATTCAGAAATTCGCACAACTTAATTAGAACTAATTTAGAGATGGATTCTAAAAGCTGGAGTAGTCTGGTACCTGCAACATCCTAAAAGGGATTCATTTCTCCAACCTGTGGATATCACCAAATTATTGAATAATGGAGAGCCTAAACAAGATACTCAGGAAGTGTGATACATTGAATAGACAAGTAGGTCACCAGCATACCTAGTATTATAGTGGTCACTGCTTAGAACCCACAAGTTATGTTGTGCCAGCAGACAGAGGATTATATCACGTCTCTTATCATATCCAGTTTATTATATGTTCAACAAAATGATGTAAAAAAATTCACATCAACAGCAAGGTTCAAGAGGAGATTCTTGACATCTGTTTTGAGAACACATTAAATATTGCCTGTGCCAAGAGAAATCCAGTTATAATTCTTTCTACTACATGGTTTCGTTGCTGCCTTGATATTTATTTATTTCATTTTTCATTATCATTTGTTGACTGGGTTAGTACCATTAGACTAATAGCCTCTTTTCAGAAGAGACCTGGTATTTTCACTATTTATGGAAATTTTCCCAGTGCATCATGGGAGTTCCCCTACTCTTTTGAGCTGATAAATGGCAGCACAGGGCTCCTACAGCAGCTAGGAAGAGGCATAAGGGAACCAGCAACATGGAGGAGGGCAGAAAAGCTATGGAGAGTTTGGAGGTGGAAAGAGAGAATTTGGAGAAAAATGTGTTCAGTATACAGCTTCAGAATGTAAATAAACATTCATGTGTGGTGGATGTTACAAATGAGCAGCATTTAGCTGTCTCCATAGTGAATGAAATAAACGAGTCTGTTGAAATGGTGCAGATAACAGAGCTGGCACTTGGAGGGCTTACAGATGATGCTCTGTTAAAAATAATGGAGCAGGATGATGCAGGTAAAAGTTATGCTGCTTCATGGAGTGAGATGGTAGATAATATTTTCAGACGTGGTCAGGATTGTAATGTGGAAAAGGAACCATGCGATTTGGCACCAGAGAATGCAGCAGTCAAAACGTATGCAGCAGTGACAGAAAGTAAAAGAAGAAAGCAGCAACAAACTGAGAAGGAGTCTAGTTTTGTGACAGCAGATAATGCAGTAACTAAAACGTATGCAGCAGTGACAGCAGGCAAAAATAAAAGGAGAGCAGCAACCAACTGTAAGTAAACCTTTTTTTTTAAAGACGAGAAGACCAACTGTGACAAAAAGAACAAAAAATGACACTTTAGTAGACAGATGTTATGCATGGGACAATTTGCTAACTGCTCTGGGTTTTAAAGCTCAAGAAATTCAATATTTTATACATATTGAGACAGAGACTTTTTCTGACTTAGCATTTGAAACTGATGGACTAATGATGAAATTTCCAGAACTGTGTAACAAAAAAGGACATTTATCCTTGGAACATCTATTTGTTTTCTGGTAGTAACGTAAATGTTAAAAAATATTCATTTACAGTTTAGAAATGATGAAGTGGAAGAAGACTATGTTAAAAATGCATGTAGTGCCATGTGAAACTGTTGATAGTATTGTGAAAGTTAACAGTGGGAAAAAAATAGAGGGTAGAGGTTAGAAGCTGTTTTGAAATGTGGAAACGTATGGTGAGAAACGTGACAAGTGTTATTTTTGTGACTGGTCATATGTGATTATTAAGATATGCTAGCCATCTTAAACCATGTTTATTTTTTGGGAACTTTCTCATTTCATTAGAGTGTGACAAGGTACAGTGTAACCAGTGTGGGGAGAAAGGGTGCATACAACAAGAAGGTGCATGCCTGAATGCAAGTTGAGCAAAAAGGGCCACTTTGGATGGAATGTCAAGAGCAAACAGTGAATAATGTAAAAGAAGGGGAAAGGGAAGAAATATACACAAGGAAGGACAACAACAAACTGGGACAGAGGATGAAATAGGTGAAGAAGAAACCATAAAACAAGAAAAAATATGGAAGCAAAAATGAGGAGACAGCGTGCATGTAGGAAGAGAGGTCATAAGAAAGAATTGATACTAATATTTTTTTTGAAGTTCCAGCCAGTGAAAAATCTGATTTTGCAGATCAAGGATTATTTGTACATAAACCCAGGAAAAATATTAAGTTGGGGAAAGACTATAAATAAGGCAAAAATTTAAAAATATTTCTCTAAACATGAAAAAAAGGAAAAGCAACAACTTTAGAGTACTTTCAGTAAATGTTATCACTATTATTAACACTGTAGGAAGTATAGGAATACCGGAATTGTGTGGTAAATGTGATGTAAATGTTATTCTTTTAGAGTATCTAAGATTCCCAACAAGTGAAGAAAGACTGCAAACAGAAAAATTGTGTGGTGGAAATATAATATGGAACTTAGGACGTGAACTTGTTCTGGATTGACTGTGTTGTGTAAAAAACAGTGAAAATACTTGATGCAATGTTGGTAAGGATGGGAAGGTTAACTGTTATGGATGTCGGGGGGAGAACTTGTTTACAGAATTATAGCATTATATGCATATATTACTAGTAGGGAAAGATAATCTGTTTCATCAAACATTGGACTATGTGGTGGTTAACATTAAAATTATAATTGCAGGGAGCTTTAATTGTTATGTAAGGGGAAAATGTAAAAAAAGGGAAAGATGTGTAAAAAAACAAATATAGAAAGTAATAAAATGTGGTAAATTAATTGTGTGAAACAAAATTCAATGGATTTATAGAAGGGGTACTTGGATCTGAAATTCATTATTTTGTATTATCAGAAGGTTTGGGGTAGCAGATTGTGATACAATTGTGATGAGTTTTTAGACTATTTTCAATACGGACAGAAGCAATTGAAGAAAGGGAGTATATTAAAATAAGAAAGGGAATAAAAAGAATAAATAAGAGATAAGGAAAGAAAGTGGAGAGTGGGACGTACTGCAGTTACGGAATGATTATATAACCAGGAAGGACTTCTGTAAAACCTGGTCTGAATGGTAAATTGAATTTAAAGGTGTAAAAAGTGTTTTTCCCCCAATGGCAGGATTGTGTAAGAAAGGAACAGAATGCAAAGTATGGCATAAGGTATACAAATGTACTAGACAATTTAGAGCATAATGCAAACTAGTACTATGATATGGAAAAAGAAATATATAAAAGAAATTGAGGCAACATTGCATTAAGGCATTGCTGTTTAAGGTGGGAGGTATTTGTATATTTGGGTAAAATAGTAAAGGAGGGAAATGAAAAATGTAAAAGGAGAAATAAAAAGAACACATGAGCAAATTATAATCATTGTGGTACAGCATGTGGAAAATGTGCATAAGAGTAAAAGGATGAGAAAGTGGGAGAATGAAAAATAAAAAAAAACTTCCAGAATGAGTTAAGGAAAACTTTGAAAAAGAAATTACTGCTAATGAATTGGATTAAGTACACAGGAAAGTAAATGTTAATTCTGTATCAGGGCCAGATGGTAGAAGGTTTAGAATGTGCAAGAAATTGGTGGATTGGCAAAGAGCATATTTTACAAATGTATTGAATGAATGATCAAAGACAGCATTTGTTTATGAAGAGTTATGTAGTGGGGTATTAAACATTTATTTGGAAGAAAGATGAGAAGAATGAAATAAAAAAATAGAGACGAGTCACATTAAATAACACAGATTATAACATCTGTATAAGAATAATACACAGGAGAACAGAAGGAATGAAGAATGAGGGATATTCTGGAAGAAAGTATGTTTGGTATATTACTGGTTGTGAGAGAAAATGTAGATGATATAAGTAAAAAGGAGGATGTGAAACATATGGTAGCCAATCCTAACAAGGCATTTGATACAGTAGGACATTATGTTTTGTGGGATGTTATGGTGAAATATGGAATAGGTAACAGAATAACAAGAGTGTGTATGTCAGCATATCAAAATAATAGAGTAAGAGTATTAGCGAATGTGTAGCTGAGTAAAGAAATATGATTGGAGTGTGCTATAAGACAAGGATGTCCCATGAGTATATTGTTTGCATTGGTAATGAATGTGATAGTGAGTGAAACAGATTATAAAAAGGAAGGTGCTAGACATGTGATACAAAAGGAGGTGGTAATTCCAGTAGTTTTGACATATGCAGATGATATAGTTGTTGTTGATTGGGATAACCACTTGATTATTATCCATCAGTAAGAAATTACATGAATTTGTGGGTAACATGAGCAAAGAGGAACAGAGCACTATTCCCCCATTATATGACTGTATGAATGCTACTATCGAAGGTAGATTGAGCAACAAAGGAAGCTTGTCTGAGTTATGTAAGTTAATTATAAATAATTTATAATAATTTTGGTGCAAAATTCTGTAACTTTTAGATAGTAGTGAATGGAGTGAATCAATAAATGGTAAGAATAAAACTATGTTTCTTAAATCATGTAGTCAAACTTCTTCAGGTTTATACTGGAAAGTTTTTATGTGGAAATACATAATGTTTGTTACCTTCTATAAAATCTCTAAGTTTAGTAAAATTACTTCAGTTTGTTGGAGATGTTTTAAAGATGTAAAAGCTAATTGGATACGGGG
>NC_056751.1:538091356-538262708 GCF_019279795.1 Protopterus annectens | reverse complement strand
GCCTTTTTCCTCATCAATGGCCTTGGTGACTGTTTCAAGAAGTCGACCAAGTTCAAAAGGCATGATCTGCCCTTGACAAAGCTAAACCGGTCGGGTCCAATGTCTGCAAGTCCTCTATGTCTTTGTTTAGGAGTTCCATTATGATCCTCTCCATAGCTTTGCAGACCATGCTTGTTAAGCTTATGGGGCGGTAATTACCAGGGTCCGTATAGGCACTGCCTTTGTGGAGTGGGACCACAGTTGCCGACGCCACCCTTGGGCACGTATCCTGTGGTAAGGCTAAGATTAAACAGCTGCCTTATATGCGGGTTTAGTTCCTCGTTGAGTTCGTAGCACACAGCCGGGGACACCATCCGTCCCATTGATGCTGTGTTTTTAGCTTTAGAGAGCAGCTTTCACCTGTGCATTTGAGATGTCTGGGAGGCTACACTCTGCTGGGATAGTTATCTCTCCTTTGGGGGGAGAGGGGGGTGAAGTTTGCACTGAACCTGTCTGCCAGTATGTTGGCAATGTCTGTGGGTTCAGTGATTTTTATATCATTTTGGACTAATTCTGCACATATCTGGGAGTTTCCACCCAAGTTTCTAAAATAGCTGAAGAAGGCCTTATGATTGTCTTTTGAATCTATTGCAATTTTTCTCTCAAAGTTGGCCTTGGATGATTTTATGAGTGCTCGTATTTTTTTACTAATAATGATCAAGGGTGTCTTCTCTTTTATGGATTTTGCTCTGTCATGTAACAGCTTTCTCCTCTTATTGTAAAGTTTGTTTATGGCTGGGGTCCACCAGACTGGATGTTTGCTCTTGTTGGAAAGAGTCTTGGTTTTATTAGGGATTGCCTGATCCAAGCAGTCCTGGAGGTGTTCGTAGAAAGCATTTGTAAGGGCTTCCGCAGCTTGGGTTGTGGTTTCCACTGGCTTGGGGGCCTTGAAGGATACCACACCAGTCTTGAGTAGTGTGAAGTTTGCTTTAGAGAAGTTCTTCACTGTGGTCTTTTTTGTTTGGGGTGGGGGCGGGATGTGGATTTCCAGTGAGATAAGTTTGTGATCTGATCTCACCAATGAGGGATATACTTTCGGTGTGGAGCATTTTGTCCCCATGTTTGTGATGATGAGATCTAGTATATTTTCTCCTCTTGTGGGAACGGTGACTAGTTGTTCCATGGCATTTGAATTTATGAACTCCAGGAACCTTTGGGCTAGAAGGTTGGGGCTTGAGTAATGTTCCCAGTCTATATTCGGGTAGTTGAAGTCACCCAATATAATGGTGTTTGGAGATACATTTATACCCTCCAGTGTCTTCAGGAAGGCTGTGTGGGGTTCCTGAGTTTGAGAGGGTGGCCTGTAGCATGCTACAAATTGTAGAGCAGTTTTGCCTATGGTTAATTGCACCTGGATGGTTTCCGATGCTTCGTGCGTTGCCACCAGTCTGGAGGTGTGGGTATCCTTGATGAATATGGATACACCCCCTCCTTTTGTGGTGTGGTCCGGGTTTTGGGACCGGAACGCATGATATGAGGTAAAACCTGATAGTGCCGGGGTGCTCTCAGGAGCCTTGAACCAGGTTTCAGTCACAGCACAGACATCGATGTTCTCCATACTGAGAAGGGCCTCGAGTGCATGCATTTATGGGGGTGGCAAGAGCCTTAGCCAATATCCGGAATCCCAGGGGTGACAGGTGCAAGCTGTCCCTTGCAAAGCAGCGTGGCTTGTCAAGCATGTCATCCCAGGCAGACAGACACTGGATCCCCTTTGAATGACACCAGAAATTAAGCCAATTGTTAAAGCTGATCATCTTGTATCTATGTTGTGGCATCATTCTTGGTGAAGGAAGGATACTGCTCAGGGTCAGGGTCATACCTGCCTGGGCTACATAATCAGAGAGCTCCTCTATGTCTCTTTTCATGTAGTCCAGGGAGGTACATCTCAGGTCGTTCACACCAGCATGGACAATGACTGTGTCATATTTGTACTTGCTGTGGAGTGACCCGAGTGCTTGTGTTATGTGGCAGATTCTAGTGCCTGATAGGCAGCTTACTGTGACCCTCTCCTTGTTCAGCCTGGTGAGTGGGACGTCAGTGTGTCTGACTATGGAGTCACCTATGACAAGTATGTTTGGTGTTGTATTTGGCCTTAAGGGCTGTGACTGCTTTGCACACTGATTTTGTGGTTTATGTGTTGCCTGTGGTGTGTCATGAGGTGGCAGTTGCTTGGATGTCTGCTTTGGAGGCCTCTGCTGTTTAGGTAAATTTTTGCTCAGAGCCTCCGAGTATGACTTTGTGTGTTTATGTGTTTGATTCATTGTTGTGATAGCTTTATGTGAGACTGGTTTTGTGGTGTGTGTAGTTGCCTTCTCCTCCTGTCTGGTCTTGCCAGTCCTGAGTTGAGAGAGCTCAGCCTCCAGTTTGGCTAAATAGCTGCATCTCTCGCAAGTATTTGCATTATGTGGGAGGAGGAGAGGGTTGTCAGTGTACATGAGGCAATTGTAACATTGCCTCAATATTCCCAAATTCACCAACTGGACAGGAGAGGACGCCAGCATCTGGCCCTTCGACATGCTAGAGAAATTTAGAAGTTAGGGGTGTAACTGAATAAGAGAGGACTTAGTAAGGAAGTGGGTACTCCTGGGGGGGGGGGTTGCTAGTGAGGGACTTTGTATAATACAGAAGTGCTAAACCTGAAAAGAAGATGCTTTTAAAACAAGTAAAAGCTTTTAGGAACAAGTGCTGCACTTTTTAGTTAAGGGATATACTGTTTAGATTATTAGTAGAGCAGTTCTAAGGGAAAAAATGAAGAACAGACTTTATGGAGCCACAAAAAGTTTAACCTTGTTAAACCAGCGCTGCCCGATGCTGCTCTAGTAGCAACTCCGCGCTAAAGCACTCTAAAGTGTGCTTGATAGCAGGGCTGGAAAGAGCCAGGAATTGACCCAAAACGGCCAATAAAACTACAGTTTCAAGTCAGTAACCACTCCCACGTGGGGCAGGGAAGCAGCTCAATGTTTTTCACTGCCACTGATCAACAGAGAGACTTTCCTTTAGCCCAAGCAAAAATGGCCTCACAGAAACTTACAAAACGGTTCAAGAACAGCAAGCCTGTAACTTGAACTTTTTTAAATCTCAGAAAAGTGGGAAAAAAGCAAGATTTTTTTTTTTTTTTTTTTTTTCAGAGATAGCAGAGGTTCACAAGTAATATCTATTTATAACAGTGCAGTAAATGACCCCACACAAGAGTGCTAGGTCAAAGACAGAAAATATGCAAGTTTTGAAAGTGCAAACAGGAAATTCAGTAAACAGCTTTTGGTTGTGCTCTAAATACAGCTACTAATGCAGAAATCAAGTTTAACAAGCCAGAAAATGCTCAAACTAGGCAGGTATGCAGAAAAACTTATTAAATAAACAGAGGAAAAATACTTAAAATCTCAAAAGTGGCTCCTTTCTTCTCTCAGCGTTTTCTCCTCTTGGTGGGTGCTTCACCAACAGCCAACAAGCCTGAAAAGACGCCAAAACCATGAGGCAATTAGGTTTTAAGAGAGGAAGATGAAGGAGTTTTGGAAACGACCCCTTTTGGCCAATAAAACTACAGTTTCAAGTCAGTAACCACTCCCACGGGGGGCAGGGAAGCAGCTCAATGTTTTCACTGCCACTGATCAACAGAGAGACTTTCCTTTAGCCCAAGCAAAAATGGCCTCACAGAAACTTACAAAACAGTTCAAAAACAGCAAGCCTGTAACTTGAACTTTTTCAAATCTTAGAAAAGTGGGAAAAAAGCAAGATTTTTTTTGTTTTTCTTTTTTCAGAGATAGCAGAGGTTCACAAGTAACATCAAGTTATAACAGTGCAGTAAATGACCCCACACAAGAGTGCTAGGTCAAAGACAGAAAATATGCAAGTTTTGAGAAAAAAACGATTTTAAAATTAAGTGCAAACAGGAAATTCAGTAAACAGCTTTTGGTTGTGCTCTAAATACAGCTACTAATGCAGAAATCAAGTAATATGGGTTCACTTCTAAATTTCAAAATACTGAAATACCGAATTTCAGTATTTCGAAATTAGAAACCCAAACGTTCACAAACCCAATGGCTCACAATCACGCATGCCACAATCCTGAACCGTCAAAATATCGAAAAACACAGGCTGGCATCCGTTTTTGTTGTTTTACACCCTCCACCATTCGCAAAACACCCATGAAACATAAATGTGCTTTAAACCCGCATACACACCATCTCACATGACAAACAAGAGACACCTCCATGACCTGTACACATGTACAGCTTATAACTGCAGTAAACGTGCTATTGCAAGCAGAAATTCCTCCATAATGTACGACTCTCGATTGGCCAGGATGTGTTCAAACTGTTGTTGACGTACCATAAGTCTACGTCATTTAGGTGTGGGCGGACTACCACCACTTAGCCGGCTTCTAAGTTCATCCATCCTATCCTGTTGCCTGGCCAGTGTATGCATAAGCACTCCCAGATCATTTGCCTTTGCCCCCAACAAACACTTCAGTCTCTGGTGCCACGCTTCCACAGAGTTTTGCATGTGTGTGGCAAACACAAGGTATTCAAGTCAAACACATTCCAAAAACTGATGGGGAATAGAGGCGGAAACCTCGCAACACAGGCAAACCTAGTGGTAAATCTTCTTTTCCTCCCCAACACATAGCAATCCCCGAAGTATTTTACAAGTTCCTGACCCTCTGTAGGAAACCTGCTCTTAAGTTCAATATACGCCCTTACCACATCATCTTCTGGTAGGAATGCCAGGGCTATCAAACACTTCACACTTAGCTGGAACTGCAGGTTGTTGTTGTAAAATCTAGTCAGTCCCAGCTGCTGTACCTTCCGCTATATGTTACGGCTAAAATGGAAGAGGCACCCCTTCGATTTCACCCCATTAAAGTTCATTGCTATACTCCTCTTGGCGGCTATCCCAAAGTCACACAGCACGTACTTGAGATCTATTTGGAACCCATACTGCTCTAACAACTTGAAGATATCATCCCACATAGCATTATATGCCCGCAACGACTTCTTACTCATTAGACAGTATAATAGCGGGACGGACTTACTATACCCGCTGCAGCGTAAGGACCATGAATGCTATACAACTGTCTACATATCTCTCTCCTGTAGAAGAATGTCCCATCCATTAACCAAATCATGGCATTACTAAGATCATACAAGTTATTGACTGTGGTGAACACCAACACGACATTTTCTCCACTAGCATCACTGATACACTTGTATATGAAGCTGCCTGCTTTGAGTGCATACTCCTCCACATTTACATCTTGTAACATGACACATCTATTCCGGATCCCTGTGGTGCACTTACGTCTTACCCTCCCCACTTTTTCCAGCAGAGCCCTTCTGTTTGGGAGATGACGCACTACATCTAGGGAAGTGGTTGCTAGCACATCCTTAACAAGTAAACACGGTGCATCCCGTGAAATGCGTGCTCTCTCTTTCAAGCCCGCACACATACTGTACCTCTCAGCCACTTTTGGGTCCCCTGCATGCATGTGTGCTGCGCTTTTCAACACTTCTTCCCCATCTGCAACAGCTGTAGTTATTACCCTCCCCTTGCACTTCATAGCCCTCTTCCACTTACAGCACCAATAATTCCTCTGCGGCACTGTCTTTTCAAGGTGGTAAAGGTACCCTTCTATTATAAGGATGTCCTTTCCTTTCTGTGATTTCACCCTGGTGTATGTTTCGCCCACATTCCCTGGTGGAGTTGTAGTGTTGGACGCCATGATACTGTCGGTACAATGTACAGCTAGTTCACGGTACAGGAAGCCTATATCCTTATTGGATGGTATTCTGGGACTTTGGGATTGTGATATCGCGATATTGAACCATCGGGTTTGTGAACGTTCGGGTTTCTAATTTCGAAATACTGAAATTCGGTATTTCAGTATTTCGAAATTTAGAAGTGAACCCATACATATATACACAGTAATTCTTTGCCATTATTCTGGGCAAACTTGATCTGAGGAGACTGCTTCACATAGTGTTATGGGAGACAGAGGTCAAGTACCAGTGAAGCTCTGATGTAAAAAGTTGCCAGCTTGGATCTTCCATTAGGCAAATTACCCAACCAGTTGTAATGGATGGAGAGAGACAGCATGGATTTGTTGCTATGGTAAGGATATAACTTTCATTTTCATTATAGTTGGAAGAGTAAATGTTTTATCTGCATAGGTGTCAAAAACTAAGAAAGACAAAGTAAAATAAATCCACAGCCATATAATAGGCCTTACACTGATATATGATACTAAGAAATTACCTATAGGTGTCAATGTTATTTCAAAGCAAAAATTGTCAGTTTTTCTAAAGCCATGTTATATATATAATGCCAAGCACATTATAAAATGAAGATTTCTTTATTTTTCTCTGACAGTGAATGTCTTGGAGGCAAATGGAACTGTTCATATAATCCAACATGCCCAGGAAAATGTGTAATTTATGGAGCAGGACATATTACTACATTTGATGGAAAGCGATATCTGTTTGATGGATACTGCTCTTATACATTAGCTCGGGTAAGGCTTTCTTTATATAAGAGTTATTAAAGACATACAAACATACAGTGCATGTGTGTGTGTGTGCGTGTGCGTGTGTGTGTGTGTGCATGTTTGAGTGTGCGTGTTTGTGTGTGTGTGTGTTTGTGTGTGTATGTGCATGTGTGTCTGTGTATACATATCATCAACCTGTTTTTTTTCAGTTTTACACAGGGTCAGGGTGGTGCTTCAATTTTTGTCACTTCTGTCTAGTCAAAGCCGCTCTTCCACCTTTTTTGACACTTGTACCTACCTGTCTGAGGTACCCTTCTATGCCATCCATCTCTTGGCTGAATGCCCTTGTCATCTCTTGTCTTCTTCCTGTCTCTCCTGGATGTACTTTGCCAGACTGTCATCTGCTTATCTTTGCTATTTTGGCTTGATGTCTTTATTTCTTAATCTGTCTCATGGTGTGCATCATACCACCTATCTTGTGCACTTCACCCCCATTATCTCAAGCTTTCTCAACTGCTGTGTCATCACTGCCACAGTTTCTGTACCTTACAGAAGTACTGCTTGCACCACTATTTTATACATCTTACTTTTCAATTTTTTATTATTCTTCTGTCATACATTATCCTTGACATTCTCTCCCAGTTGGCTACAGCACTCTGATTCTAGTTCTGACTTCCTCATTCAGACTTCTTTCTTCTTAGCAACACCACCCAGATTCTTGATGCTGCTAACCTGTTCCACTGTTTTTCCTTCTGTCTCAATTTTAAGTTTCTTCTGATTTACCCAGTTTGCTGCCATGACCTCTTTCTTGTCTGTACCTATATCTGATAATGTTTCCTCCATCCATTCCTAAACAACAGATGGGTTATCGGATTCAACAACAGGTAACTGCCTCAATGTCCAGGATAGGTTCTATCCCACAGAATGTTAAGTGGTGTAGATGTTAACTGAACACCCTATACTTTGTATAGGGCTTTACTTAACATTCGTCGGCTCAATGGCCAATCGCATTTACGTTTGCTTAGTGCATGAATATAAATGCGGATGGATTGTGTGGAAGGATGTTAAGCGATGGTTACCTGTAGTAGTAATGTAATAGTGATATGCTGCTCACTTGCATCCAACTTCCCACATCTGGTTGTTTTTTTCCATCTTTCTGGAGTGACCACAGTGATAGTCCCTATGGCATTGTCAGGTACTTTTCACGCTCTAGGTCAGGAAGCAGTCCGTCAAATATTTAATTTTATTAGGAGTGTATAACTTTTTTATTATAGGGTATGGGCAAACTTGATTTGAGGTAACAATACTTACAGGGGATTGTGGGTAAGGGGAGGAGCCTGAGACACAAAGTCTGAAAGTGGCCGAACTTAGATCCTGGTAGGTTCCAATAACTCATCCATTGAGGAAAGAAAGAAGCAGACAATACAGCTCTATCATTATAAGTACGTAACTTTCATTTTCATCCAATGTTCCTTCAATTTTGCACTCCAGTCTCCTGTTATTTGCTGTAGTTCCTAATTGGAGGCTGACTGTAATGCTACATCATCAGTGTACAGAAGCTTTGTTGATCGGTCCGCTATGAGGTTTTTGCTGATGTAATCTATCACCAGTATGAACAGCAGTGGGTTGAGTGCTGAACCCTGATGCACACGTACTCCCACTGGGAACCCCTCTCTGAGCTGAAACACTGTCAGTACATCTGTCATTATGTCCCTGTATTTTCAAGACTTCAAACCATCACATGACTTCCCAAATCAGCTTTCTCTGCACCTTAACATATGCTTTCTCTAAATCAGAAATGCTCGCATGAACTCTTTATCTCCAGCTGCTTTTCCATTATCTGTCTCAGTGCAAACATTGCATCAATTTAAATGCATTGTGATATATATCTGAACTTCTCATCTTCCATCTTACTTCCTACTACCCTGTGTATTCACTGATCAGTCAGTCTCCCTCTGCAGCACTTTCATAAAGTGTGACAGGAGTTAGATACTTTGTACTGTCTGCAGTTGTAATTCTCCCCTTTATTTCTGTGCATCGGCACTACAATATTTTTTGTTCCTCCATTCATTTGATATCTGCCTGCCCATATTGTGATGAGTACCCTTGAGAGTTACTTATTTCCTTAAGCCCCCCAATATCTTGATTGTACCTGCAGTGACTTCATCGAGCTTGCCACTTTCCCTAACTTCATCTTCTTTAAGTGCATTTAGGAATACTTCTAGGGTAGGTTCTTCTTCCTCTTTCAGAGTAGGCTGTGTCTGCAGCAGTACAGATTCTGTTGTGTTATCTTTACTCAGAAGCTTCTTAAGTGCTTTTTCTATCTGCCCATGTTGTCCTTTGGATTGCTGAGCAGGCTGTTACTGAGATCTTTTGTGAATGGCGTCTGCTGATTATCTTCTTTATCTTTCTATCACTGTTTTGCAACATAATAGAGTTTCTTTGTGCCTACTGCTGTGTAACTTTCTAGGAGCTGGCAGAGTTTTAATGGTACCTTATTCTTTACCATTGCCCCAGCCTCTTTGTTTACCAGTCAGTTTTCGCTCTTGCCTGATCCATCTTTTCTTTCTTTCACCACTTCTTGCACTCCTTTCTTTTGATAACTTGACTTTATTTCCATACCTGGCTTGAGTGTATATCTTCTCCATCATCTTCAACACATGTTGTTTTGAAATGTTGCTAATATCCTTCAAATACACCAATTTCTACTTCTTTCAGAGGCACCAGAACTTTGAGCATTTCCTTAAAGTCGTATTTTTGCTATGGTCAAATTTATGGTCTTCAGCATAATCTCTGTTGACTATAGTGCCTTCTCTGATTACTGATTGCAACTGATTGTGGCCACCAGTGGTTTATGCTATGGGCTGACTGTTTCACTGGGGGAAAATTTGCAAACACTGGTGTGAGTTTGTGTGTGTGTGTGTGTGTGTGTGTGTGTGTGTGTGTGTGTGTGTGTGTGTGAATATGTCATGGCTTATACCAAATCCTATTGCAAATTATTAACCGATGCAAATAACTTTTCCCAAGGTTTCCACTTGACTCCTGGCTGACAATTATTTGGCCCTAACCAAATTATGTTCCATTAGTGCATATCTGAGATCATGAAAAATCATTTGTACAAAAACATGATTAATGTTATGCTTTTTTAACACCTTTATACACCTTTATTGAATTATTATTGAAGACATAGAGAAACATAAATTATCAAAAGAAAACAAACCATATTAAATGTTTCTGTTTAAATACATTATGCGTCACATATCTTCTCTGTGTAATTATCATCAATCCAACATCACATAAATTGCTGAATTCCTTTCCTGTCTTCCCTTAAACCTCAACACCTTTTCCTCTTGAACATTATTCTGCATGTATTCTTACAATTTCTATTTATTTCTATGTAATCTGTTCCTTCACTTTTCAAATGATCCATCTTCCAGTTTTTCCTCTCTTGTATAAAAGTCAATACCTCAAATGCAGTTGGCGTAGACTTTCATTTCCATTTTCTAGTAATTGCTTTTTTTAGCAGCCAATATAATTTAATAACGCTTTACAATGTCTAGGCAATTCAGATGCTGTGTCCCAGCTAAAAAAATATCATATCCTTAGGTATAGCAATTTGCTCTCGCAGTATTTCTGACAGAGTACTCTGTAGGGAATTGTTAAAATCCGCTAATGCATTACACTCCCAAAACACATGCTCCCAGTTATCACTTTCTTCCTCATCACAACCCTAACATTTGCTATCTACCTGAGGAAAAAAAAATTGAAGTCTGCTTGGGGTATAAAAATGCCTGTGCGTACACTTCCAAGCAAATTTCCTAAACCTTCTGGACTTTGTTGCATAACTGGGAGCCATATATATGTCCTTCCATTGCTCTCTTGTAAATTGCTTTACCAGTCTCCCTTTCCATTCTTTTCTAAGCTCTTCTGACTGATTCCTATAGTTATCATGCATTATTTTATATGCCCTACTAATTATCCATTTTTTAACAGCAGCTTCTGTTCTAGATTCGACTAAAATCCCAACCAGAGCAGATCTTTCACTTAAGATGTCTGTATCCCCTTTTGTTTGCCCATACTCTGATATCAATCCCTGGTAAGGAAGGCAGTCTTTAGCCGGCAGTCTGAGTGTCTTCTTGGCCTCATCCCACTCTATTACCTCTCCCTCTGTAGTGATTTGCTCTCAATACCCTGGTTCCTTTGCCAATTTTCTCCAGTAAATTCTAATCCCCTTTTGCCTATTTTCTGTACCCCTACCTGCAGTCATCGTCATTGGCAAAATCTCCTTTTAGTTCATAGGTTCATGGTTATGACCATGAGAGCATTTAAAAGCCTAGCCATGCAATCCAACTTAATTGTGTCCTTATGTATCATGGGTATTTATTAGGTGGGGGGACGTTAGGAGGTTTCGAGAGGTTATGTAAGGGGGTATGCTAGTTTGGGTATTACTGTTTACCAGTGTCTATCAGAGACATGGGGACCAGACCTGGTGGTAAATTTCTGATTTCCCATCCATTGGTCAAAGTTATGCTTAAATGGGGTTAAGGATGGACTCTGCTTCACATGGATGAGGAGCCTGTTCTAGAGCATGGGGATAGTCTGAGACACATATATGTCTTGCCAACTTGTCCTGTTTATGTCACTAGCAAAATTTAAATCTTTGGATCTAGTTATTCTGATGCTGTTCTTTTTGCAGATGTACAAAAGGTGTCTTACAGATTGATCCGAGGATACCTTGTATGCCAGGGATAGATTGCATCTTACTAACCTGTAAGAGACAGAGTATAGAGATAAGGCTTTAAGGTGATCCATATAGGGCAATGTGTTTATATCCTGGATTTTTCTGGTAGGGAACATTTGCGGGCATTCCAACTGTTGCATATATTTGGTCAGGTACATGCCACAGTGGGCATTGTACTCAATGATGGGTCTGATAAGGGCCGAATAAAGTAGCAGTATGACTGCCTTTACCTGGGTGCCATGCCATTACTTATACGTTTGGTGACATAGAATGATCTTATTACTACCTTGGCCATGTGTTGGTCAAAGTCCAGATTACTGTCTACATATGTTCCCAGAACCCTGACTACTGGGTCAGCACTTAGTGGTGTGTTATTAATGGAGTAATTATCCTGAGTGGTAGTTTTCTCAAAAGTCACTGTAATGCATTTCTTGGCATTGAGTTTTAGTCCATGACTTTGGGACCAGTCTTTTGTCTGTGTTAGTCTCTCTTGTAAGATGTTTTTGTCATGGGAGGGAATCTTTGATAGATCCCAATTTGCAAGCATCCATGAACTTGATCAAGCAAAGGCACTTGACAGCAGCTTTTACCTCCAAGAAGTAGATGCCAAATAGGAACAGTTCTAGCATGGAGCAGTGAGGTATCCTGCTACTTACTATTTTTTTAGTGGAGGTGGTATGACCAACTCTGACTTCCTGGGTCCTGTCTGTGAGCCATCTGGCAATCCAGTGAGTTATGTAGGGGTTTATACCCAGTTCACTGAGTCTGTCAACTATACCCGAGTGGGGTATTGTATTAAACACCTTGGACAGGTCCAGGTAGGTGGTATGCATGTTTTCCCTTAATCCATTGCCTTGGTGATCTTCTCAAAGAAGTCAACCAGGTTTGGTAAGCATGATCTTCCCTTGGCAAAGTCCGTCTCGGTTGGATCCATGTCTGAAATTTGCCTATGTCTTTGTTGATCATTTCCATTATAATTCATTCCATGGCTTTGCATATTAGACTAGTCAAACTAATAGGTCTGTAGTTTCCAAAGATCGTTAATGGTCCAGCCTTGTGAAGTGGGATAACCATTGCAGCCCTCCATTCTCATGGTCCAAAGCCTTTTTCAAGGCTAGAGTTGAAAAGTTACTCAAGTGGTCCTGATAGGTCATGCTTCCAGCTATTTAGGAAGCATCCCAGGATATTGTCATGTCCCACTGAGGCTGTATTTTTGGCCTTAGTGAGCACCACCAAACCTGCTCCCTGTTAATAGTTGTGTGTTTGGGGGGATTATGCTAGTAGGTATTTCAAGGAGGGAGGTGTGGTGAGTGGAAGTTGAAGTTTGAGATGAATTTGTCAGTGAGCAAATTCGCTGTGTCGCTCAGCTCATTGAAGATGGTACCCCTGACCACCAGTTCAGCAAACTGATGTATGCTGCTGTTTATGTTTCAAACATAGCAGGAGAAGGTCTTGTGGTTGTCTTTAGCCTGTGAGGCTATCCTGACATTGTAAATGGCTTTGTCAGATTTTTAATTAGTGCTCTTAGTTTCCTATTTAGTTCAATTAGAGAAATCTTATCACTATGGGAGTTATTATTTTTGATTTTACACACAACTTTTGTCCTTTTATTATATATCCTGTTAGGTTAGGATTCCACCAGTGTGGTTTGTTTTTAGAGTATGTATTGGGCTTACATCTAGTAGGTACAGCAGCCTGTATGCAATGATTTACATGGTTATACAGGGTCTCTGTTAATAATTCTGCTTAGGTTGTTTTAAACTTGGGGTTGGGAAGGGTATTGAATTTTGATTAACAATTGCTTAATAGGGTGTAGTTTGGTTTGGAATAGTTCATAACTGTTATATGGCTTGCTGAAGTTACTGAGTTGATTTTTATTTTCAAGGAGATAGCTTTGTAGTCCAACCTCACCAGTGAGGATGTGACACTGAGGGGGTACAGCACTCTCCTATGTTAAGTACCAGGTCCAGTATGCTTGAATCTGTGGTGGGTGTGCACACTGTCTGTTCTATGGTATTTGTGTTAATAAAGTCCAGGAATCATTGTGCTTGTAATTATGAGGCAGTGTAGGTTTCCTAGTCTAGAGAGGTGTAGTTAAAGTCTCCCATGAATAGGGTATTTGTGTTAATGGTGAGTGTCCCCAGCAGGTCTAGGTATGTGCTATGGGATTCTAGGAACACAGAGGGTGACCTATGACTTGCTAGAGTATGGTATGGAACTTTGAGTTTGGTGATTATTTGCATGTGGATAAATTTTAGGGCATCATCCTGTTTAACTAACATAAAGTTATACTTGTTGCTAATATAGACTGAGTCTCCTCCCTCTTTTGTCCCTTCCTGTGCAGCTGATAGTTTAAATCTGTGAAGTCACTGAAGTCTTACAATGTGGGAGTACTTTTTGCAAATTTAACCCATGTCTCCATAATGGCACTGATGTCCATATTCTACAAAGTGAGGTGAGCCTGTAGGGTGTGGAGTTTTTTGTTTACTCACCTTCCATTGAGCAGTAACACACTTTGGTTTCTTTAGGTTTTATTTGCTATGTTTGTAAGTTTGCCAATTTGGCTTTGCCTAAAAAAAAGGTTTTGAGGGAGTGGATAAAGTTTTAGTCAATATTCTGAAGTCAAAGGGAGACAGGTGCAGAATATCATTTGGAAAGCAACGTGGCCTGTTAACCATGTCTTCTAATGCTGACAAATATTGAACCCCCCTAGAAAGAGAACAGAAATTAAGCCAATTATTGAAGTTGTCTTTTGTTCACACTGTGACATCATCTTTGGTGAAAATAGAATGCTGCTCATTGAAAAGCATATACCTACCTGAGAAATATTTTGAGAGAGCAACAATATCTCTGTCTCCATATAGTCCAGGGAACTAGGTCTCAGGTCATTAATGCTCACATGGACTATGATAGAATCATACTGGTACCCCTGGTGCATTTACTTGCGTGTGTGCTTAACTTGGTGGATCCTGGCTCCAGATAAACAACTAACTATTATCTGCCTTGTGCAGTCTGTGTGTTTTACAACAGAAGCCTGTATGATAAGAATCACAGTAATGTGTTGGCTTGCCTTATGGGTTTTGCTGTTTAGCCTCCACTGGGTGTAGGCAAATGTGTGGTGTTTGGTGTTGCTTTTGGTGAGTGCTTTAGCGACTACTGATGATAGGCATTACCATTGTAGGCTTAGGCAGTCTTTGAGGTTTGGGAAAATTGATTTTTAGTGCCTCAGGACAGGTTGGTCTATGTGTGTGGTAGACACTATGTGTGATGGAGGTAGTGTATGTGTTTTTGGCAATCTTGTTTGTATGAGATTTTTCGCCTCCATTGAAATTGTGTATGTGCATCTTTCACATACTGTGTTTGAATTTTAAGGATTACATGATTATGTGTAAACGTGAGACAATTGCTAAATTGTCTCAGGATTCCCATATCTACCAAGCTGGCTATGGAGACATTTGGATATTTCATATCCACTTTGTCTGGACCTGTATTTTGGTGGGCTATTGCAGGTTGTAGACTGGGTTTTATAGAGGTCTCCTTGGGTGGTCGCTAGGTTTTGGCACTGCACTAGGTTAGATTGGGCTAAGAATTGATTGTAGTGCTGCTTAATGTGCAAGCTAGCTGTTCTAAGCTTGTCTCTGCACAATGTCTTTGTTTTAGCCTCACTAAGTTAGAAATTTCAGTTGTAAGGGAAGTTGTATAGATACGTTTTACTTTCTGGGCATTTTTGTCTGTTAAGGTCACTACTGAGTGTAAAGCTACAACAAAACAACTTAAACTACCTTAACAAGGCAATTTCAAGTATTAGGGACCTTTAAAATGAATTCAAGCTGTGATCAACAAATAAAGCAAAATAAAACAGCAGCATACTAGGCAGTTAACTGAAGTGCAAAACCATAAAATAAATCTCTTATCTGCCAAGAATGGGGCAGGATTAGCTTAGACCCCCTCCCTGTGTGGCTAAGGAGCCAAGCAGATGGGAGATCTGGAAAATGAGGAGCAGACAATTTGTAGTAAGTAGGGAAGGTGTCAGTCAAATGCAGTAGATATATGGAAAGCAATGGGAGGGAAAGTACTTAAATAGGTTATATGACAGAAAGTAGCAATGAAATAGGGGACTTTGGAAGTCAGGTTATAATAAGTGGCAGAAGCCAGAGACATAGCCTTTTATAACTACATCAAAAAGGGTGTGATGGTTGGGAAACAAATTGAAACTGGAACTCAAGTCCTCTGGTTAGAATTCCAAAAACATTTAGCTTATGCCTTAGTGGGTTTGGGGCAGACTCAAAGAACAGTGAAAAAATAGTAGCAAGGTAAGAGAAAACACTGTTATGCAACTTTATGCAGGTATAAACAGCTAAAAAAGTACTGAAGCGCAAAGCCTGTAGCAAAATTCACAATATTATCACTTCTGCAATCCTACCACAGACTAGACCCCCAGACCATGTGCATAAATATACCAGTAACACTGTAATAAGTAACTAAATGAGGCTCGGATATGGCAGAAGATCACAGTTCTGACACATCTGTGAAAGAAGATTCAAGATTGTCCAGACTGAGTTCAAAAAACAAAAAAAGCTACCTTTTACATGTAATTCTACTTATGAAAGTAGAAGTGCAGTATAATGTATAAACACTGCTAAAATCTTGCAGTAATACACAATCTTCACACAACTAAAAATGAAGCTATAATAGTAAGGTCCCAGAATAAACTGAAGAAAATGTAAACAGATATATGGACAAAAAGCGAAGAACAAAAAATGTATCAACATGCCGGCCAGTATAAGTGCAAGTTAAATATTAAAGTAGAATGTAAATAAAAAGCTTTTTTATTCCCTTTTGATGAAAAGCTTGTATTTCACACCTCTCAAACTGTTGAACAAAAAACCCTGGGAGGATGTAGCTCTGTGCTAAATATGGTAGACTTGCAAGACTTGCTAGAGAGGCATCCAGTCAAGTAAAGCCAATAATGGAGCTCAAGTCCTGCAGTTAGAATTTGAGAAACGTTTAGCTTAATGCCTCAGTAAGGTGTAGGGCAGGCTCAGAGAATGGGACACAAGCAAGGTAAACAAAAAAGCACTGTAATGCAACTGTATGCATGTGCAGAAATTTACTGGTAGCACTCTTCCCATTTGATGTAAAGCTTGTATCTCTCATCTCTTAGAATCTTGAACAAAAAAGACCTGGCTGGATGCAGTTCTGTGCTAAATATAGCAGACTTGCTAGAGAGACATCCAATCAATCGGATACTTCATTCTTGTCTTGGTTTAGTTCTTAAAATACTTTTTGCTACTTTATGAATATATTACTATTCTCCTTAAAGATCTGCATCCAAAATTCTGCTGTTTTTATTTCTTTCAGCTTCACCCCACCTGCATCATCATCACCCCTTTCCAGTTTGAATTATAACCATCTGCTTGTGTTATGTGAGTCTTAACTGTGTAGCTCTAAATCACCCCTTCAAATCAGGTAATCCTATACTACCTTGTTCTACAGGAAAGATTAATTAGTCCACTTAACCATCTTACCCTCTCAGATAAATTCCATCAACTCTTCATTAATTATTGTCCACAACTCCTCTGGTTGCTAAAAGTATGTTTGACCTGTATACAAAATTAAAGGGACTAAAAATGTTTTCACTGCTTCTATCTTACTATCCATATCTATAAACAAGAGTTTCCAGTTTCTCTTTTTGTATTATCTTGAGTTTAGTCTCTTCCCACATATCCTTAGCTGCCAAAACAGAAGCCTTTTTAATCCACAGTCCTAATATTTCACATTATCTTGTCTCCATAAATATGTTAATTGCCTAACCAATTCATGTCTGAGTACTTAGCTTAAAGTTATAGTCTTTGTTTTATCTTCATTAAATGTATATCCAAAAAAGATTGAAACTGTCTCAAAATGTTTCACAACACTGAAATGTCCTTTTCTAGATGCATCAGATACAAAATAACATCTGCAAATAAAGCCAACTTTTTATGATTAACATGCCATACTGTCCACTCCTTTTTGGCGTCTATTTCTCTAAAATGGAAACAAATGCTGAAGGTTTATGGCTGACTTAAGTTTACAGATTATTGCAAGCTGGGAGTTATCATTGACTCCCCTCCAGACACTAGCATTCTTCAAGAAGGTCTATCTCTGACTAACAAATGGTGCCATAGCTATAGCCTTAAAGTGAATGCTAAGAAATGCATAACTGTACCCTTTGGGAAATCAAACATCCCAGCTAATTACCATGTTGATAATACACCCCTAAGAGTTGAGCCAGTGATCAGGGATCTGAGTACGCACATAGAAAGTAGCTTTACCTTTAACCACCACATGGTCACAGTGGTGAGGAAATCCTTTTATGTTGCACAACCTATAAGTAAGGGCATGGCATCTAGGTCCAAAGAGGTCATTATTCCAGTGGAGTCTGCCCTTATCAAACCATTCATAGAGCACAATGATCCCTTTAGTATATACTGGAGCAGACATATGCAGCAACTAGAATGACTTCAGAGGTTCCTTACAAAAAGAATACAAGGCGTAACAAATCTGTCTTATGCAGAGCACCTTAAAGCCATTTCCCTCAGTGTCCTATAGCTTGCTGAGGGGTGATCTATGCCTAGCTTACAAGGCATCCCCAAACCCCACACTTATGAATTTCTTACATATTTGTAAGTCAAACAGTACCAGAAATACAAGGTCTAGGGACCTGAATTTTGTCTGTGCCTTAAACAGAACATGCTGGAGATACTGATATGTGTTCCAGAGACTTCCCCTCCTATGGAACAGGCTTCCCATACATATAAAGCTGAGTTCCATCTATTACCCAGTTTAAGTGTAGCCTAGACCAGTGGATGAGGATTAGGAAATTTACATTGGGCCTGGTACCCATGTCCCTTATGGACAGATGTAGGTTATATATGCCTGGTTCTCAATGCCCTATTCAGATACAAGACATCATTATTCTTTCGGAAAACTTGGATAGGCTTAGAAAGGTCCCCCATGTCATTAGCCTAGTAACAATCTATGAACCTATGAATTATTTCCTGGCATTTCTGACTCCCTTATTTTCTTTGCCAATGGCTATAAATATAAAGCAAATAACAATGGAGAAAGAGGACACTCCTGCTTGATTCTTCTTCTCAAACAGAACTTATTAGAGAGGAACCCTCACATTTTAGTTTTTGCCTCCAATCCATAATATATCTTCCTAATTAACTTTACTGTTGTATCAAGGAATGCAAACACTTCATTTACCCTACTCATAAAATCATACTTTATTCTGTTGAATGCTTTCTCTGCATCAAGACCCACCAACAACAGTGGTATTTTTCTTAGCTTTTGCTTTCCTCTGGATCATCCTTGTTCTATTAATGCTGTCAAATGTTTGTTTCCCCTCCACAAAACAACATTGATCCATATCTCTCAATTTTGGTAACACCACTGCCATTCTTTTAGCTATTATAGGTATAAAAACTTTATAATCATGGTTTAAAATCAAAATGGGTCTTTACAAAGCTGGGTCTTTTAGGTCTTTACAATCCATAGGTAATACAGTCACCATGGCTTTCTTTCAAGATTGGTGCATCCCTTCCTTTTAAAATACTGTTAAACAAAATCTTCCACATCTATATCATTTTTCCCTCCTAACATCCAAACTTTCAGAGGAATGCCATCTGTTCCTGAAGATTGATTATACCTAACCATTTTTATCTCATTCCTTCCTATCTTAACTGTTAATTGTCGAGCCTCCTCAACCTCTAACCTTTGTATGATTGAATCTTCCATAAATATTTCTATTTGTGCTCTTTCTTGAGTTCTGCATTTCTTTGCTTTATACAAATTTTCATAAAATTTCTAAAATATCTCTAAATCTTCTATAGGATCTCTGGCTATTTTGTTGTTATAAGCTCCCAAAGTTTGACAACAACCCTTTCTCCTATCTGCTGCCTAAGTCATGCTAAACGTTTTGGTGTTACAAAAAAAACTGCTTAACAGCAACCTTTCTAAACTCAGGTGTATTATGTAGATTCTCTATTATTTTATATGTATCACTCTGCATTTGTTCCTCTACTTGTTCTGTGAGATTCCTCTTATTCTGCAATAATGTAACCTTTCTCAGCCCTTCTAAGTAATTCATAGTCCTTCTTATCCAAATCTTTCTCTTTTATTTCTACCTGTTTTTAAACTCCATTTTCATTTTATTTCACTCACTAGCTATAAATATAACTTCTGAAGATATTTCTACCTTCCCCAATAACTCCCGAATAATTTCCATTACCCATTCTTTAAATTCCTTTCTTTTTACCAAGTAGGTGGGAAAGTGCTAGCATCTCATTTTTAATTCAGTACCATACATTTTTATCTTAGTTTTTATTGGTGCATGATCTGAAATAGTTATTGGATGTTTGTCAAAGCTTTCAATTAAATGTAAATGTTCCTGTAAAATATAATGGACTAGCCCAGTTATTGTACCTTGGGGAATAGTATGCAAGTGCGGAGTTCCTACAACTGGATTCACTTCTTCCATACAAAGATTGTCATAACGTTCTTCAAAAATCGAATGCCTTTTGTTATAGTTTCCCTTCTAGGTTCCCCGATATATCATCACTATTTCAAATCAAGTTCCATCTCCACCTATAAGTAATAGTCCCTGCTGAAAGCTGCTTATTTTTTCCCAATTTTCTTAAGCTCCATAATAGCATATTTTGTGAAATATAAATACATGCCAGTATAATCCTCTACCTTTGCCAATAGCCCCTTACTACCACAAATCTACCATTATTGTCTTTTTTCCATCTTCTACCACTATTAAAGCCCCTCTATCAATTACTATAAATACTCTACTTTTCTTTTGTCCCCAATATTCTATATCCATCCTGACAGCCTTTCTTTGCAAAATTCATATTCTCATTACTTTCCAAGTGTGTCTCCTGCATCATTTCTATTTGCACTCTACATTTATTAATATAATTTGATAGTTTCCTTTTCATAGCTGTAAGGCCATTTACATTCCAATATAATGTGGATAGTGTGCAATTATGATAAATAGTTATTGTTCCCACCTATTATACATGACAGGTATTTAATGTGAATTTCCAACTATTGTGTTACATGTGCACACTAATGGCTGGCAGGCTGATCTGCTATACAGTTGTTTGTACTAATCTATGTCATGATTTTCATGACTTTTTCTTTTAATGAAAACCCTCAAACAAATAACAACAAGAACATAAATACATTTTCAAAACATCCCCATACCTCTAAATGTAGAACAAACGCTCAAACTATGTACATATTCAAAATATGAAGTTTAACCCTCAAGACTGGAACAGTTTCCTCAAACTGACAGCTGAACCAAAGGTATTGCCTAACCTAAAATTAAGGTCACTCATGCTAAAGTGGAAGCTACAGCCTGTGGTCCCACTTACACTGATTGCTGTCTACTCTTTTCTTATCTCCATTCACCTTCCAGATGTGAAAAAATAAAAAGCTTGCATGTTTTCAGAAAACATTTTACTTTTAGCCCTAAGAAAAAGTGCACAGGCTATTTTTAAACAAAAATAAATTGTACACTGTTCTGTTACATGCATTGTAGTCTTAAAGCTGCTAGGGATGTTGTTATCTTTTATTTGCTTCCCATAATTTCAGATTTTAATTTTCAGTGAACTGCTTGCCATTGTACTCTAGTTTGCATTTCCCTCAGCAAAGAATGTTTCAGAACTCTTTTGATTAATTGTTTCTATCAGCAGACAGGTCTTCTCCATGGAGAAGTACTCAGCAATGAAACAAATTTATTTCAGAAAAGAATGTACAGCTACCTTCAGCCGCAGACTTCTTGAGTCTCACTGAACATTTGTTAATGGAAAAAAATATAATATATTTGCAGGTGTAAGAAACTTAGCACTTTTATGTCTTTTGTCATCTTGTCTTATTTTTAAAGTGTACAGGCATACAAAAAAACTTGCTCATAGCTTAAGCCAAGGACATTTAGACATTAACCCTTGTAAAAACAAGAAAATATATCGTAATTCTAGATATAATGTAACCAGTGCAATTTTAAACCCCACCCCAGCAACCTGAGATTACAATATATTAACATAAAACTTGAATTTGTCAAGTATTTCTTCTTTTGTTATACTGTAGAGACTATATTTTTTACAACTAAAAAGTTCTTGTTTACTTTAATATCTTTAACACTTACAACAGTCACTGAAATTGTTCCCCCACATTTAAAATGCCATTGACTACACAGTAAAAAAACACTGCTTTATATATATATATATATATATATATATAAAACATACAATGTATATCATAAATTGTTTTATACAAATACTAAAAAGAAGAAAGATTGTTTTACTTAACATGACTTTCTACTCTTTTAGTGTCCTTCTAAACATTAATAGCATAAAGAGGGTGTGTGCTTTACAGTCTACCACCAGTTTAACAAATTTAACAAAAATACAGTCTTTTTCAGCTACTTTTTTTTGCAAAGCTATATTTCACAAATGTGACAAGCATAAAACCAAGGTTTCAGAAAAGAAAAAAGGCAACAAATTGGAAAAGAGGTAAAAAGAGAAAAAAAAAGGAGTGAATCTCCCTCCAAGGCATCTAAAAAATGGTGTCTGGAACCGACTTTTTTAGTCCACCCCAATCCCAAGGTTCCAAGAAGGTTGGAACACGCATCAAATTGAGACTAATCTCCTCCCTGCACCAGCTACTCGCTGAGCCTATTGAGTTCCAGACTGTAATCACCCATTCTTCAGGAAAGGAGATATTCACACCTTCTTCACTAGCATCAACCAGTCAATTGTCTGGAAGTTTCACAGAACTCAACATCAATAGGATGAGAAGGAAAATTTTGAGAACACAGATGCAGCTTGGGGTTATCCCCCAGTACCAACTCCAGGAAATGTACTGACTGCAGGCCAACCTGCCCCTTTCTTGCAGGAATCTTACTGATTCATCCATTTGGCTCAGGATTATTGGAACCAGTTGGAATCAGAGCACCTTTGTCGGAGCCAGAGCTGCTTACATCTTCAGTGCCAACTGTATCCCTATCTGTTTTAACTACAATGCCTTCAGACTGAGATGAGGCTCAAAGCTGAAGCTTCAGAGCTAAGGTCCTGGGGGTGGGGGGTGAGTTGACACTGAGGTTTTTACAGCCATCTCTTCCCCTCAGTGCTTTGGCCCTGGATAGCTTGGACCCAAGGTCAGCTTTGGGGGTGGGACACCTTGGTGTGGAGATTTCCCTCTCTTCCGCAGAGCAGAGGGAGTCTTCCATTATGGTGGCAGGATTGGCTTTTGATACTTTCAAAAGGGTTTGTGAATGACCAAAGACAAGTTAGCTTCAATCAGTTCAGTTCCACCCAAACATCATCTGCACTCTGTGTCTTCTCCTCTACATCCTATTCGACAGGGACAGTTGGTACCAATTGCCCCTGAGCAAGTTTGCTGTGTTAGCTCCCTATCCAATTCTGACCTTTCTAACACTCCCAGAGAGGGTGTTCCCAGAAAGAGGACATGCAAATGGAAGCACCTGGACTTCTGACCAGAATCTTTCTCCAACGATAATGACTTGTAAGAAGGGGAGCATTCCCCTCGCTCTCTCTCTCTCTCTGAAGATGTCACTTTTGGTGACATCCTTGAATTAATGAAGCAGAGCGGGTGTTAGTTGCCTCAAGACCCTTCACCTGATGAGTCCGTATTCTTGGAGGCTTTTGGTACCAGACCAACATCTGCCTGGGTGTTACCACTTATTGATCCCCTTATAGATCTTAATGGGCATGGAAGGATCCTGATGTGGTGGAGCCCATACTTAAGAAAGCAGACAGAATCTTATCACCCACAGATCAGAAGCAATGGAGTAAAGGTCTACCAGTTAATGCTATGGTGGTGGCAACAGCCATGCCACCATGGAAGAGCTATTGGAAGGAAATTCATCCTCCTAATAATCTAGGGTGATGAACAGATTTTGAAAGCAGATGTATGTGTCAGCATCTTTTGCCCTCAGATCACTGAACTATCTTGCCCATTTAACAAGATTCCAGAGAAACTTGACTAAAGAGATCTCACAGTTTGTCTCAGGAGTACTGCCAGTGGATGTTCAGAAGACTGTGAACTCCCAGATTTCACTCTACAGTCTTCTTCTAATGTAGTCATGCATCTACTTTCAAACACAGCTGATGGCATGGCTAAAGCAGCAGCACTGGTATCACCATGCACCACCACACCTGACTGCAGCTGTGTGACTTTGGAATGGCTTTAAGACTTCCTTCATCAATGCCCTCTATGATGGTTCCACCTTGTTTGGACCTAAAGTCAAGGATACACTCCCCAAGAGTCAGCAGGATGGCAAGACTCTATCTGCAGTGGGAGTAAGGTTTTCCACCCCACAAAAAACATTTTTAGGAACCAGAAATCAGGAAAAAAATATGTGCTTCCATAAATCAGAGTTCTTTCCATGACTCCCAAGGTGACAGACCTCCCTGTGGCAAAGACAGAAGTAATTTTAATGGATGATGCCCAAGAGGCAGAGGCAGACTGCAAAATCAACACTTTTGAGGTACATTTCCAGGAAAGCCTTTCAGCACTCATGAACAGTTGCCTGACTGCTGCACTCTGTAGGCAGTTGAGGCATCTCTCCTTACACCCTCAAGCCTAGCAAAAGGTAGCATCAGATTCATGGGTGCTAAGGATAATATCCAGAGGCTATTTAATTCCCTTTTACCTCCCACCTCAGGAAAAGAAGAAAGTCCCCAGTGTTCCATCCAATCAGTCAGATCCAGCACTAGATAACCAAGGCAGTCACCTATGGCCCACTAGCTAGCATACTTACATTTCTTCTTTAAGAATGCACTCTGCATGCGTCTTTAAAGAAGAAACATAATACATGCACAGTGTGTCCTTAGTATTTTTGCATGCTTCTTTAGTACAACACAAGCTTAAGCTGTAACAGAGCAGAGTAAGATTTTTTTAACTGAGCAGTTCCAGGTGAACAAGGTTAGTGGAGAACTAAGACATGACTAGTGTACTTACTAGCTAGTTACTGAATTTTACCCAAAAAACAGCCTCAATGGCATTCATTTTTCTCAGTTTCTGTTTTACATTGAGAGAACTGAAGTTAAGTTGTTGTTCAGTGTGCATCCATCTTCATGATTAATGCAATGCTTATGTAGTTATAACATGCTTATATTGTCTTTTCTGTGCTGAACCTGACAATGGTCCATTTGGATCTGTGTTGTATACCATCTGACAAATAAAATAAATATGTACAAAACTGAATTCATTATTGTGCATACAGTAAATAATGGAATGTTATATGCACTGTCCATGCTTTTTATTAGATACACACACACACACACACACACGCACACACACACACGCACACACACACGCACACACACACGCACACACACACACGCACACACACACACGCACACACACACACATTAAAGGAGGAGTTCCAGCTTATGTAACTGCAGAAGTAAGTACAGACAGGATCAGGACTGCTTGGCAGGAAAAAATTTTCCTAAGAAGCTGAGCACCTTTTTCCTACCTCACAATGTACTTTGATACCGTGACACTCCAGATCTTCACAGCTGCACTTACTGCTTGATTTAGAAATTGGGCTTTGACTGCTTATTTGATTTGTTGTAAAAGTTTTCACATATTTGAGTCTAGCCCCACTGCATAAAAAAAAGAGGCAAAACAGCTTATTCTGTGTGGCTTACTAACCAAACCAAAAACATTATAAAGCATTGAAACATAGCTTGGAAACAACGGCAGAAACATCAAGAAACAACACCTTCTCACCTTCAGACAACTTTAACTTAGTCAAAAACACGTAAACAAGAACAAAAAAAACAATGAAATGCTCACCTTTAAAATAACCATAAGCAGAACCCCTAAAATCTGGTCTTCTGTTAACATTCTTCTGAATCCTGGTGGCATAAAAGACCGTGATCGCTATCCTAGCAGCTCACCCCAATATACTGCAACCTTATTCAGTGTTTACTTTATAGACTGTGTCTCCTCCTTAACTATAGATTCAACTTCTTCATCCAACCTCTCATCCCAAACTTCTCCAATCTCTTTACACACCATTTGTCTCACAACCCATCCTAAACAGTGTCCACCCAACCAGGTTCTACACACCACTATCTCTAACTCATCCCAAGATACCCCTCACCCCTTAACCTCAAACCAATCCCCACTTCCATGACAAAAAAAAAATACTACTTAAAATGAGTCTTCCCTTAGAATACTTTAAAGTAGCTAATCCTCATCAATAGATACAAACTCAAATCCCATGTTCCCTTCATATGGAAAAATGTTCATATCATCCCTTTCTATTAATGCAGAAGCTCTGCTGAAGTTGTAATTTCCAGAAAATAGCAATACTGCCCCCTCTAAATTACTGGAAAAAAAACATCCACACCCAGCTGATCCAACATATTCTACAAAATCAACTGCTTACCCCCTACTCAGCTGGTTTCAGGCCTGGATATACAAAATGTCTGCCTTTCTAGCTTTCATGGCCACCATAAACAGAACAAGAGACACTGGCAAGATAGTCCCCGCATTATTCCTCAATCTGTCCGAAGATTTTGGCATGGTGTGTCACCTGAAACTCTTGCAACAACTATTTAGCATCAATCTGTGTATTCCTACTGGTTCCATAGCTACTTATCTGATAGACACCAGGCAGTAATATGGCATGGCTCTGTATCCCCTTAACTGTCTAACACCACTGCATTATCAGAAAGTTATATCCTTTGACCCTCCTTTCCAATCTCATCATTGATAACCTCCGCACTGCCTCCTGCCAAGCCTCTCTCATCCAATATGCAGACGACTCCACACTTACATGTTCCTTATTAGTCTGTTACATCTTTTCTAAATAACTCAAGAATCGTTCACCTGAACTGATGCCTGGCCTTGCAATACCAAACTTCTTCTTAAACCCCCCCAAAAACCTACTACAATAGCATACAGAACTTTAAAATGTTTACACTAAATAACTGACATAAAAGTAATCCCCAATACAAAACTACTAGGTGTGGTAATTTATGACAGTTTCAGATTTTATCTTCACATCCAAAGCAACATAAAAAATCACCAAAAAGTCAGCATGCTCTACCATCACAAACATTTCTTAAATTCCACCACAAAAATCACCCTCACAACTACATACCTCCTTCCTTCACTCCTATATGGAGTTCTGATCCTTAAAAACCGCCAAACCACATTAAAATCTAAATCTGAAGCATGCAATAACAGAAATGCAACTTTGCTTGAAGCTCAACATAATTCACTCACCATTGCATGATACGGAGGGAAGCTCTTACATGATGGGAAGGGTAACAGCTGTAATCAAATATGTGAATACTGCCTATTATTTTTAATGTGTGTATGCAGGTGTGTAAACGTACAATACTTACAAACAAACGTTTAATGTGTATTGATTTAACTGCTTGGCTAAATTTAATTTTAAGGCTCATCAGAAACACCGAAAAAAAGGCAGAAACTATACATGTACCAGAGCTTCTGAGTCCCCCCCAAAAAAGTGCATTTCCATTGACGTTTAGGATTACTAGCAACCTTTCCTTGCAGAAAGGCCACACACCCATTTCCACCCTTCTCCTGCCAAATTCGTGACGCAATCATTTGACACCACTGTGGGAAACGCCCCCTTTTTCGGTCCATGATTTCTGTCATCTTACTATGCTTTTCTGTAAACGGCATAGCAAATCCGATGACAAACTCCGACAGTCTGTTTCCTTTTTTTTTTTTGAAGCAGACTATCGGTGTCGTATCGTGTTTTTCGGTTTGATTTCCCGCCAGAAACATAGCGAATAGGTGGTAACGCACGGCATTCCTAGCCTTTTCCTTTACTTCAGCCACTCAAAAGAAAAAAAAAAACACGGTACAGGACACGAGCGGATCTGCTGATAATTACAAACCAAATCACTGAAAGCCACGTGCTGCGTACTGTAAACATTACTCACCTCTAGCTTCATGGCTGTTTCACACTCCAAAACCACGAGCTACACTTTTCAGAAACGTAGGCAGATGTTTTCTCCACAGATCAACCGCAACAGCACAGAAGGTCAATACCCAGAATAAATTTGTGGAAAATTCGCATAGCCGAATAAAATAAGTTAGTAATCCGATTCTTTTCCTCGCCGTCGTAAAACCGAGTCTCACCAAATCGTCTCAAGTCCTCCGCTACCTACTACAGCACTGCTATAATTATGAAACTGTTGCTGGAAATTAGAATCCACACTAGCAGCTTGCTTAATTATAGGCACATTGTTCCTATTTTTATTATTATTAAATCTACACTTACCCCACGTTTGTGATGACGGAAGAATAGGGATTGAAAAGAGGGAATTGGAATGGCAGTTAAAACTTGATGCCTTTAAATGGCCAGAACCAAATGAAATGTGTTCCATTTCTTGTTTGAAGATGAAATCCTTGGAAAGATAAGTAGTTTTGACTTACTATCCATTTTATTAACTAATTTTAACAATATAGTGTTTTTTGTGTATGTTCTACTTTAGGGGTGTTGGCTGCTTTAAAATTTTTGGAGGGAACTTTTAGTGTGAATTATTAATTGGATTGTTGAGTTGAGTGTATTTAAGATTACTGTTTTAGTAAAGTTGTTGTATATGAAGAAGTTCATATTGTTGAATGAAAGCGCTAATAAAGTACCTTTTTGGATGTTAATCTAGTCGTTGTTGTATATGAAGAAGTTCATATTGTTGAATGAAAGCACACATACAGTACCTTTTTGGATGTTAATCTAGTCCTTTTTGATTTTCAGTCTCTTTTGGATTACAGTTTAAGTTTTAAAGCTTGCCTGACTTTCCTAGATCCTGCCACAGTGTTTCTTCCATCAGTTTGTTGTTTGCTTGGTTTACAAGCTTTTTTGTTCGTGGCAGTTTTTTTGTGTGGCATGGCTTCTGGTTTTCCGGCATTATTTTCCCAAATGGATTTCAACAATGTTAATTCATTGATTAACAACCTTACAACGTTAGTCCAGAATTTAATGGGCAGGGTGGATGCCTAGTCATAGTCTTTAATCACTCAACAGGCAATTCATCCTCCCCTGGCTAGAAATGGCTTCAGCTGGCTTATAAGTGAATAATAATTTCCCTTTGGCTTCAGGGTCTACACAGCCTTCTTTTCCACCACCAGCACAAACTGTTCAAGTACCAATGTGTTCCAAACAAATTCCAACTTTGCATCAATGGTTGGATAATGACTTTCAGTTTGGGTTTAATGAACCAAAATTTACTGGCGATTTGTCAGTGGCTTGAAGAATTTGAATATAACTTTATGACGTATAAGAAAATACAATTAGAGAATTCATACTTGACAGAGTGTATTAAAAGGAAACAGATTTCTAAACGCTTGAGAATGTGGTGGTATCCAACCGAGTTGGAGAATAATTCGTCATTCCATCAGGTATTAACAACCTATTTTGATAGTGGGCTGTAACTAATGGTCCACCACAACTCTAAGGTTATGACTAAGTTAAGTAATGATTTATCTGTACTAGATGATAACATCAAGAGCCATCATGATTTAAAGCATCTCAAGTATGAACACGCTCAAATTTTCTCAAGTATTGATCAACAAATTCAACAACTGGGAACAAATAAAATTAAAAAGCTACAAAGGGACAGTGACGAGTATGTTAAAGGGCAAGCTTACACTATTCCTCCATCAGCGCAAACGTGGGGTAAGAATAGATTTAATAATAAAAATAGGAACAACGTGCCTACAATTAAGCAAGCTGCTAGTGTGGATTCTAATTTCCAGCAACAGTTTCATCATAGTAGCAATAATAATAATAATAATAATATTTTGAATTGAGATGCTCAGAGAGATTAAAAGGTAGGAGGGTTAATCAGCAGCAAATTAATCCACCTAACCAATCAGATTTTCATCATCCTCCAAGCAGGAACCAATGGGGTGTTCAGAATTTGAGCGAGAATTCCAATTGTCCCCTCTAGCGAGAAAATCAGTAGTGAAGCAGTTCACGGGGATGGATGCAGCGTTAACAAAGGGTACAGAATCGAATGGGATGGTTATTTCGGAATTCTCTTTGGATTTATCATCTTTCATGGATTTTACTTTGGAAAGTTATCCACCCATTGAAACTGAGGATTTGTCTACTTCTGTGGACAATAGTTCTGATTTTGTAACATCGAATCTTTCAGGGACTAATGTGACTATTATTTCAAACATGGAAGGGAACTTCCATGTATATAATTTTTCGAGTACTGTTCTGGATGTGTTTATAGCAGATTTACTTGCCAAAAGTATGACTTTTGTGCCCAGTTGAAGGGTGAATTTACCTAATCTTTTAATTGATTTAAAAATGTTTATATGTAAGCTAAATTTGTCACTACTATTTGGTAATTTTTTAGGAGGGAATGAATTAAGGGTGGCTAGTACATTTAATCCCCCGGTACATCCTTCTCTGTTAGTTTATGAAAAGATTTGTAAACTCGATTTAAGAAATATGGTTTCTCTTACAAATGCTGATTACGGTAGTAATTTGAATGAACAGGAACGGACGTCACTTGAATTTCTGAATGAGCAGAAGATATGGGTTATGAAACCCAATAAGGGGGTGTGGGCTTGTAGTAATGGATGTTCAAAACTATAGAGAGCGTATGTTTGTACTATTGAATAACGAAGCTTACTAGGAAGTATCTAGGAATGAGTTAAATGGTGCTTATAGGAAGATCTATGGGCAAAACAAGGATATGTTTATTGAACATTATATTAATATCCAACTTTTTAACTATTTAAATGTGGCATCCCCTATTCTTCCTTGCATGTCTGGGGTTCCTAAATTACATAAGGATATATAAAATCCACCTTTCAGGCCAATTATTAATGGGAGAAACTCCATAACAGCTGCTTGTGCAAAATATCTTGATTTTAAGCTTAAAAAATTTTTTAATGCTGAGCCCCAAATTTGTAAAGATCCGTGGAGTTTTTTGATGGCTATAAATGACTTAACTTTTTATCCAGTATGTAATTCCACTAGTGTCGATGTTAAAGATATTTATTTGGTTTTACTGCAACAAGAAGGTTTAAAATGGATTTTGGAATTTCGTTTTGATAGAGGGGTGCCTCAAGACGAAATAAACTTATATAAAGAACTATTTGAGATAGTACTTACTAATAACTATTTTTGTTTTGAAGGGAACTTATACTTACAAAAGAGTGGAGTGGCAATGGAGTCTCTGCTGGGATCAGTATTTGTCAATTTATGGTGGCTTGGGAGCATAAGTTCATTTTTACAAGTGAATATGCACCTAATATTGCACTGTATCTCTGTTATTTGGATGATTTGTTCATCTTGTGGAAAGGGGATGAGAACCGATTTGACCATTTTATGTATTATATCAACACTATAACAGAGTTTCTAAGATTTACTAAGGAATTTGGCCAGGAATTAATATCTATCTCGGATGTTAGCTTAGTGAAGGATGTTATTAATAAAAGGTACATATCTAGAATTTATAGGAAGAAGACGTATTCCAATAGTTTTTTACATTTCTCAAGCTCACACCCTATGCATCAAAAAAAGTTGGTTAAGGGGCAACTGGTTAGAGCTGCCAGAATGACGACCTTGGATGAACATTTTATGGATGAATGTGATTTACTACATTTGATGTTTGTAAGGAGAGGGTATCCCAATAAATTGCTGATGGATTTAAGGAAGGAAATGGAAAGTAAAAGAATGAGGGGCCATTTTCACCCTATTTTGGGAGTTTCTGAGGAACCAGGTTTAAGAAGTTTTACCAATGATAATGTACTTGGGTCTGAGTTGACTGAACTGGTTGCAGTAGCAGTCAATACAGTTTAATTTATTACTCAGTTTAGCTTGGACCATTGGTCCATGAAGCAAATTTTAAATGAAATCTGGCCAATTTTGATGGAAGAAACACAACTGAGAGACAAATTAGGGATAGGTCCAACAATTGTATTTAGAAGGGGCATTAACTTTAAGAAAGTACTGGAAAATGTAAATAATACTTCAGGGGATAAAGATCCCAGCATGGGAAAATGTGGTAGATGCCCATGGTGCTCCAAGATATCGACTGGTAATTTTTCCAGACTGGGGGACATGAGTATAAAATTAGGCATAAATCTGACTGCAGTAGTAAAAGTATAGTTTATATAGCAAGTTGTCAGTTGCAGTGGATTCTATGTGGGTAAGACTGACCACAGATTAAGAGATAGAATATATGAGCATGAATATGCTATAAGGAAGGGGGAGTTAACTAATCCCCTTGCTAAACATATCGGGTCTATATCACGTCGTCGAAAGCACATGTGTTCGAACAATGTGATATTGAACCGGGAAGTTCAAAATGCAAGAATTTTGAACACACAGAACAGCAATTTTTTTTTTCCTAGGGAAAAAAAATCGCTGTTCCCATACAAAAATAAAAAAACACGTACTCTTCAAACTTTTACTAATGTGGGGGGCTGTGCCTCCCACACCCCACCTACTTAAATATACAAACTTCAAGATTGCACCACAGTGGAAGAAATAGCAAAGCCGCGTAAACGGCCCACCGATTTTTTTTTTCCCTGGGAAAAAAAATCGGTGTTCCGTGGCTTTGATATTTTCACATTTCGAACTTCCCTGTTCGATGTTATGGCATTCGGACACCTGTGCATTCGAACTCCTGATATAGACCCAACATGTCAGTGTGTCAGTTGGCCATAATTTTAAATATATGGCAATAGATAGAGTGAGTGTAGGATCCTGGGGTGGACTCACAGAATTACTGTTGGAAAAGAGGGAATTGCTATGGCAGTGAAAACGTGATGCCTTTAAATGGCCAGGACTAAGCGAAATGTGTTCCATTTCTTGTTTGTTGAAGATGAAAGCCTTGGAAAGATAGGTAGTTCTGACTTACTATCCCAAAGGCCTTATATTTATGTATTTTGTATTTTTTGCTATATACTTTTATTAACTAATTTTAAGAATATTACTGTTTTTTGTGTATGTTCTATTTTAGGGGTGGTGGCTGCTTTAAGATTTTTGGAGGGAACTGTTAGTGTGAATTGTTAATTGGATTGTTGAGTGTATTTAAGATTACTGAAAAAGGAAATGGAACACAGCGAAAGTAAGAATAAAATACCAAAATTTAATTCCAGTACATGTACACAGAGAGAACAGACGGATGAGCGCTTTCACTATAATAGCTTCTGCAGATCCTTCTAGAAGGATGACCCAGAGAGGGAAATGACTAACAAGAAAGAGTACAAAGGATTAGTCCAGGTAAAATCAATTTACTAACAGATCTAGGATGGTTATTCTGTGATGTCCTCCCTGTTGGTCGATGGATGAATATTCTAGTTCTAATATATTACATTCAGTAGGTCAGTTATTTAAAGCCAGTTACAGATAATAGTGGGAGGGTACAGGGAAGCTGATTGAAGGAAAATCTGGGAGATGGAAAAATAAGGAGCCAAACCTAAAGCTTAGAGGTTAGTCCCTCATTTGAGTATTCATGAAAGACCTGTGAGGGTTCAGCAGCTTGAAGAAACTCATTCTTAGTTTTTATTTTTAATTATCAAAAAATGACAACACATCATGAGGCTCCCCTATAAACTATATTTAAGAAAACACCCTAAGAGTCAACCTGATAGTTAGGGATCTGGGAAAATATATAGACAGTAATCTGGCCTTCAGCCATCAATGGAGTAATTAGCTTGTGTGGATGATTTCCCAAAGGACAATATAATGCATTTATTTGCATAGAATTTTAATCTGTAGCTTTGTTAGTGCTCTCACATGTTAGTGAGTACTAGGTCGAAAGTCATGTGATCCTCTGGTTGGAGTGTGCACTATCTGGTCCAGGTTGTTTGTCTTGATCAATCCAGGAAATGTTGTGCCTGTGAGCCAGAGGCAGTGTATGTTTCCCAGTCTATAGAGTGGTAGTTAAAGTCTCCAGTGAGCAGGGTATTTGGATGGTGTATGCCCCAGTAGGTGTAGGTAAGAGTTGTGAGCTTCAAGGGTCATAAAGGGCAACCTACAGCCGGCCAGGACATGGTAAGCAACCTTAACTATGGAGACTTTAATATGGATAAACTCCATGGCATAATCCTGATTATGTAATCTGAACTTGCATTTGTAGCTAATGTAGATCAAGTCACCTCCACCTTAATCCTCTGTCTGAGCTGCTGCTGGGCTAAATATGTGGAAGGCAATGTAGCCTTCCACTGATGGAGTACTTTCTGCAGATTTAAACCAAGTCTTGGTGACAGCACAGATGTCTATATTCTTCAGTGTGAGGAGAACGTGTAGGGTGTGGAATTTCTTGTTTAAGCTCCTAGCACTGAGCAGTAACGCATTAAGGTTGCTTTGAGGTTTTTTTTTTATGTTGGTAGCTTGCTTTGATGTTGTCTAAAAAGGCTCTAAGGGAGTGGATAACATTTTAGCCAATATCTGAAAGCCCAGTGGGTGCAGGTGCAGACCATCCTTTTGAAGAAACATGGTCTGTTAATCATGCCCTCCCATGCAGTTAGATACTGAATTCCCCCGGAGTGACACAGAAACTAAAGTTATTAAAATCAATCATTTCCTGTTCATACTGTGACATCATCTTCATAAAAGTAGAATGTTGCTTAGTACAAGGCATGTACTTGTCTGTGACACATATTCATAGAGATTCAGAATGTCTGGTTTTATATAGTCTGGTGAGAGACATCTCAGGTCATTTACACCTAAATTGCTATTATAAAATCATATTGGTACCTGTGGTGCAGTGACTTGAGGGCCTGCATTTCAAACTGACTGCCTTTCTTCAGGGATACAATGGAGCACACTTCATTTTGCCACCAAAACCAAAAATCGAAAAGAAGCCACCAATTTTGTGGAAACCTTTACAGTAACAACCTACCCAGAGGTGAGATTGTGAGAATAATCAGCAGCAGCAGAGGAGCCATACTCCTCATTTGAGGGACAGCAGTCAAACCCAAGAAGTTTTGTCCACCTTGAAGGCTGTCTGAAGCCATTTTTCCTTAAAACCGCCAATGTGGCAAGCTATCACACAAGACAAGTGATGAGGACCATAATTTTCTAGGGATATATAATCCTTTTTCACACCCTCTCCAGCCCTATTCTCTGCACTTGTTCAGCACTCCACCTTGAAAGAAAAGTGTAGTGAGAATAGAATGTTTGAACGTTCTAGCAAAAAAGTGTTCTTACTACACTAGAAAACATCAGAGTACTATTGCAGGTTTTATTTTGTACTGATGAAAGCAAATGACCTCATGGCCTGTCCCAAACTCGATTGGCTTAAATCAGTCCATTCCCAAAGCTACATTTTTGATGATCACAGTGCATTTCATGTTTCCATGACTGTCAGAAGGACAGTGAATGTGCTGTTTTGCCCTCTAAAATGCCACTATCCATATAAAGGCAGCCAAGGAGCGTACTGGCTCCTTGCCACCTCCTCTTTGAGTAGGTTGACATCTACCCAGCAGTCCCTAATCACATTGTTTCAGTCCTTAAGAATAACTGTGAGCATTGTGAAGTTACAGCTGTGTTTGTCAGTCTCTCGCATTTCACATTCATAGTGTGCAGTCCAGACACAGTTGCAGAGAAGGCCTTTTTACTCATGGGCAGGATCTTTCCTCTTCAGGTGACAGTTTACTAGATTGAGCACATGACATTTTTTATAGCCCTACTTTGCCTGATGACTTGGGGTTGATGGGACTGACCATTATCTTGGTGCCCTTTGCAAAGATATTCGTAAGATTAATTCACTAGAATTTAAGGGTAGAAAGGTCTGAACTTGCAGAGCCCATGATGACTAAAATATCCAAAGCTTGCAAAGTAAATCTCAGATGGTGGTTGCACACTCTGAACATGACTCAGGGCAACCGGTTTTTGGTTCCTACCCCCTCTAATGGCTGTCACCATATATATCCCTGGCTTAGGACGAGATATATTTTCATGGTCAGACTGTTCAAGCAATACTGTCACAATGAGAGGCCTGTTTGTACAACAATGTAGTGGAGATGAGGCACATTTTTGGGAAGGTAATGCCATAGCTGATGAGCTCTATTGTTGTTCTCTGATACCACGAGTGGTCCCTAAGCCCATCAGGAGTGCAGAAGTTCTTCCATTATCGAGGGATGCTTTCCTGTGACCTGTTTGCCTTCCTGACCAAATCTAAATGCAGTAACTACTTTTCCATTATAGCCACCTGGAAAAGTCACGTGGATGTTCTCATCCAGAAGTGGCCCCAGAACTCTTCTACAATTTTTGCTCATTTCCTCTGATTCTGAAATCCATTCAAAAAGGCAAGCAGCACAAGCTCAGATAATTCTCATAGTCCCATTCTGGCTTGATAAATGTGGCTTTCCTTAGTCTTTCTCTTCGGACCGTCAGGACCCTATTTTCTTATCCCATTGTCAAGTGCTTTCTGGATGTTCACTCCGTACATCTAACCACATCATCCTGTTAATCTAACTGATGGGTACTGATCTGTGTTTTAGATCCAGTATAACTCTACTGGTACTCCATGCCTTAAGCTCCTTTAAGATTTGCCTTTCCATAATTCCCCTGTACACTAGATGCGCTATTTAATTTTAATTGTTTTTCTTCTGCCAAAAGCTTTATTCCTTTAAAGGATTCTCTACTATCTCTATTATCAATATAATATTATATGAAATTTCTGTTCTTCACTGATCTAATTAGTTACATTGACTAAATTCTCCTCACTTCACTTAAGTCAAAAAAGAAAAACTTTTCTTTCTTTCACTTAATGTTAATTGCTTGATAACTTGATTATCTTCCTTTGGGAGTGTCTGTTCACTACCTTACAGTTTAGTGTTGTAACCTTGATATTTGTTGCTAGCAGAAGTAATGAAAATAACAGAGGAGAGCTTCAAGAACTGTACCAAATGTGGCATTTTGAACCTCTGGTGGGATACACCTACTGCTATGCACTTGATGAATACTCAGGGAAAGGCAGAAGGGCAGGGCTGTGAATAGAAAATGATTAGCTCCTAACCAGAAGTGTAAAAATCTCCTGGATAACTTGACTATCTTGATAAGATGGTGGGCATCTTGGAGATCTACTGAGCATTTCCAATTATTTGCTTTCAAAGATGGCAAATTCATTTGCACGATGACCATTCTGAAAGGGGGTTTTCTGATGTAAAAGTTTAGGCTGCTGAGATTGAGAATGGGCCTGAGGTCCTTGTTTTTCTTTGCAACTGAAAGGAATCCTGAATAGATTCAAAACTCTCTCTGATCCGGTTAGACCTCTTGGATGGCTTTTTTCTTTTTCTAAGAGAGAAAATATTTATTTTCTGGCTGCTTTTCATTTTTGCGATGGAACATCTGAGAGTAGTTGAGACTGGGGGGATAGGGGATGGGATAAGGTGCAGAGATAAATGGTCCCCAACTGACGTCAGAGGGGACAGTTGGATAAGCCTTTATGGCTACTGGTAGTATTTGCCTGAAAAGGTCCCCCAGAATCCCTGATTTTGCAGACCTCCATGATCTCTGGGTTGGTGTCTGTTGAAGGAGTAGCAGCTGCTGTGATTTTTGAGGGGTCTTAAATTTGACATCCATGGCAGACAGGGGCTTACCTTCCTGGTCACACCTCAATAATTTTTCTTTCACAGCAAAACTGAATAAGAAGATATCACTATATGGGGTATTAGTAAAGGACACCTTAAAATTGTCTGCAAAGTCCAAAAGGTGGAACCACACATGGTGCCTTGTAATATTGCCTGTGCTCACTGCCCTAGCTGCACCATCAACTTTGTTGTAAAATAGCCATATGAAGAAGTTGGTCATGTTTAGTGTAGCTTCTGTTGTGATCTATAATTGTTTTCTAGACTCTGGCATGGGTGGCTTTTGCAAAGAGTCTAAAGCTTGTTCCATTAAATCTCTTTTTGGAAGTGGTTCATGTGTGAGATGTGGATCTGCTGTAGCGTTTTTTGTCCATTCCTCAACTGATGATTCTTGGCTCCATCCTCAGCCACTTTGTAGATTTTAGGCTTCATAGCTGGAGCTCCTCCATTACCCATAATCCCTGATCTACCATTGAGATACCTCAGATCTTGTTTCTTGCTTCAGCAATAAGATGTAGTCACCATTAGCCTCAGAAACTTAATTTAGATAAGTGCAATTTTTTTTCATCTCTATACTCTTCTATTTTTTCTCCCTGTATATATTTATATCTATATATATATATATAGCTATATGTCTGCATCTATCTAATATATTTATATATATATATATATATATATATATATATATATATATATATATATGCAGATTCCGGAGATGACAACACTTAAATTTCAATAAACCGAACCAGAACATTACTGATTCTTTTTACAGAGAATGGAGACACTTGGCTAAAGTGGAAAAAATTGCCCTTTTCCCCATTGTGGTGCAATAACAGAGTTGGTATATTTAGTTAGGTGTGGTGTGGGTTTGAGATTCTTCAATGTGCATTTTGTTAACTGTTGGTCGAGTGCCTTCTTTCCCTGTAAAAAACTTTGGTAATGTGACGGTTCAGTTTATTGCAATATTGGTGCTGTCATCTCAGTAATCTGCTGTTCAGGTAAGTATAAATTTGGTCTACCGAAGTAGATCTGTGTGTGTGTGTGTGTGTGTGTGTGTGTGTGTGTGTGTGTGTGTGTGTGTGTGTGTATATATATATATATATATATATATATATATATATATATATATACACACACACATATATATATATATATATATATATATATATATAGAGATATATATATATATATATATATATATATATATATACACACATATATAGTTTCATAGTTTAGTACTAGGCTATCTGCCCTAGGGCATTTATAAGCCTAGCCATAGTGTATGTGTCTTTCGCCACCCCATGTAATGGTACAAAAGTATAGATTTAGTTTACTGTGCCTCTGTCTAGTAGTGACACAGAGATGACCCGACCCCCGGGGTAAACCTACGATCTCCCATCCACTCGTCAAGATTTCTCTTGAAGAGAGTCAGTGAGGGGCTCTGTCTAACATGAACTGGGATCCTTTTCCAGAGTGTGGGAAGCCTCTGAGTTATGAATCTGTCCCTCCAGCATGTCCTATTCATATTTGTGCTGAGGTTTAGATCTTTAGCTCTCATGGTTCTGATGGATTTGGATTTTTTGAGATGGAACATGTCCATCAATTCCTGATTGGACATGGCCTTGTACATCAGGCATAGATCACCTCTGAGTAGGTGGTATGCTACTGAATAGAGCTGGAGTTTCTTTAGTCTGGCAGCATATGACATATGTTGGAGACCCTTTATCCTCTTGGTGAGGTACTTTTGGGGTCTCTCCAGCTGCTGCAAGTGCCGGGTGAGGTACATACCAAATGGGGCATTGTACTCAATCATGGGCCTGATAAGGGAGGAGTATAGGGGTACAATGACCTCCTTTGATCTGGATGTGAATCCCTTCATGATAAGGTGGGCAAGGTAGAAGGTCTTTCTAACCACTTTGGCAACGTGGGTGTCGAATGAGAGGTCACTGTCAACTTGGGTCCCCAGGTCTCTGATTACTTTTTCCATACTCAGTGGGTTACTGCCTATGTGATAATTTGTGGGTACTTTGTTTTTCCCAAAGGGGATGACTATACATTTTTTGGCATTTAGTTTAAGGCCATGACTTCGGCACCAGTTGTCCGTCTCAGTAAGGCCTTTCTGTAGGATGCATGTGTCAGATGGTGTATCGAATATGGCGCCTAGTTTGCAGTCATCTGTGAACTTTGTCAGCCACAACCCTCCCGTGTTTGCTTTCACATCTGAGAAGTAAATGCCGAACAAGAGGGGTCTCAGGACAGAGCCCTGTGGGACACCACTTGTGACTGGCTTTGAGTCTGACATAGCTCCAGCGATTTTGACTTTATGGGTTCTGTCCTTTAGCCAGTTTGCAACCCATCTTGTGACATATGGGTTTACATTTAAGCTGTTGAGCTTGTCTATGATGCCTGAGTGGGGTATTGTGTTGAAGGCTTTAGCCAAGTCCAGGTAGGCTGTATGGACTGCTTTGCCCTCATCAATGGCTCTAGTGACTGTTTCAAAAAAGTCAACCAGGTTCAAAAGGCAGGATCTGTCCTTTACAAAGCTGAACTGGGCAGGATCAAGTGTCTGTACGTCCCCGATGTCCCTGTTTATGAGTTCCATAATGATTCTTTCCATAGCTTTGCAGACCAGGCTGGTTAGCTTATGGGGCAGTAGTTTCCTGGGTCTGTAGAGGAGCCTCCTTTTTGGAGTGGGACCACTGTTGCTATACGCCAGTGTTCAGGTACATATCCTGTAATAAGGCTAAGGTTAAACAGCATTCTTATGTGCGGGTGGAGATTACGTAGCACGCAACCTGGGATACCGTCAGGTCCCATAGATGCTGTGTTTTTAGCTTTGCTGAGAGTAGTTCTCACCTGGACATCTGAGATGACAGGGAGGTTACATTCAGCTGGGATAAATATTTCTTCTTTTAGGGGTGAGGGAGGGGAGAAGTTTGCACTGAACCTGTCTGCCAATATGTTGGCAATATCTGTGGGTTCAGTGTATTTTTTGTCGTTATGAACTAACTCTGAGCATATCTGAGGGTTTCCGCCCAGGTTTCTAACATAGCTGAAGAAGGCCTTATGGTTATCTTTAGTGTCCTTAGCGATTTTTCTCTCAAAGTTGGCCTTGTATGTTTTTGAGTGAACGTAGTTTTTTGCTAGTGCTGGTCAGAGATGCCTTCCCTGTATGGGATTTTGGTCTCTCTTGCAGTAGCTTCCTTCTTTTGTTATACAGTTTGTTTATGGCTGTGGTCCACCAGACAGCACACCTGCCCTTGGTGGAGAGGGTCTTGGTTTTATTTGGGATTGCATGATCCATGCATTCTTGAAGATGTCCGTAGAAAGCATTTGTAAAGGATTCAGCATTGTGGGATGTGGTTTCCTCTGGCCCAGGGGGCTTAAAGGATACCATCTCAGTCTTGAGAAGTGTAAAGTTGGCTTTTGAGAAGTTTCTCACTGTAGTCTTTTGTGCTGGGGGTGGAGGTGGGATATGAATATCTAGGGTGATTAGTTTGTGGTCAGATCTCACTAGTGAGGGGTATACTTCCGGTGTGTAGCATTTTGTCCCCATGTTTGTGATGATCAGGTCTGGTATATTTTCTCCCCTTGTAGGAGCGGTGACTAGCTGTTCCATTGCATTTGAGTTAATGAATTCCAGGAACCTTTGGGCTAGGGTGTTAGGGCTAGAATAATGCACCCAGTCTATGTTAGGGTAGTTGAAGTCTCCCAATATGATGGTATTTGGTGAGACATTCATATCCTCCAATGTCTTCAGGAAGGCTGAATGGGGTTCCTGAGATTGGGAGGGTGGTCTGTAACATGCTATCAGTTGTATAGCAGTTTTGCCTATGGTTAGTAGCATCTGGATGGTCTCCGATGCTTCATGTGTTGCCACTAACCTGGAGGTGTGGGTGTCCTTGATGAATATGGACACTCCCCCTCTCTTTGTGGTTCGGCCCGAGTTCTGGGGCCGAAATGCATGATACGAGGTATAGCCTGGTAGAGCTGGGGTGCTCTCAGGAGCCTTGAACCAGGTTTCAGTTACTGCACAGACATCGATGCTCTCCATACTGAGGAGTGCTTCGAGAGCCTGCATCTTGAGATTTAGACTTCTGGCGTTGAGCAGCATTACCCTTAGTTTTTTTCCATTTTTGTTTTCTAAGGAGGTGGGTTTGTCTTTTGAGCCTTGCCTAAAAAAGGCACAATAGGGGTGGCAAGAGCCTTAGCCAATATCCGGAAGCCCAGTGGTGGCAGGTGCAAGCCGTCCCTTGTGAAGCAGCGTGGCTTGTCCAGCATGTCATCCCAAGCAGACAGACATTGGATCCCCCTAGAATGACACCAGTAATTGAGCCAATTATTAAAGCTGATCATCTTGTCCTTGTATTGTGGCATCATTCTTGGTGAGGGCAAGAGGCAAGATGCTGCTCAGGGTCAGGGTCATACCAGCCTGGGCTACATAATCAGAGAGCTCCTCTATGTCTCTTTTCATGTAGTCCAGGGAGGTACATCTCAGGTCATTCACGCCGGCATGGACAATGACGGAGTCATATTTGTACTTGCTTTGGAGTGACCTGAGTGCATGTGTTATGTGGCAGATCCTAGCTCTCAACAGGCAGCTCACCGTTACCCTCTCCTTGTTCAGCCTGGTAAGCGGAACGTCAGTGTGTCTGACTATAGAGTCACCAATTACTAGTGTATCAGGCATGGTGTTTGGCCTTAAGGGCTGTAATTGTTTGACACACTGCTTTATAGAAGTATGTGTTTCATGTGTTATGTTTTGAGGTGGTGGATTTTTGGGTGTCTGCTTTGGGAGCCTCTGTTGTTTTGGTAAGTTTTTTATTAGAGCCTCCAAGTATGTCTTTGTGTTATTATGTGTTTGGTTTCAATTGTGGTAGGTCTATGTGGGACTGGGTTTGCTGTGTGTGTGGTTACCTTCTCCTCCTGTCTGGTCTTGCCAGTCCTGAGTTGAGAGAGTTCAGCCTCCAGTTTGGCTATATAGTTGCATCTCTCACATGTATTTGTGTTTGTTGGGAGGAGGAGAGGGTTGTCTTTGTACATGAGACAATTGTAGCATTGTCTCAAGATTCCCAGATTAACCAGCTGAACCGGAGAGGATGCCAGTGATCCACCATTCGACATGCTAGAATAGTATAAGGGAGTGCTGTGCCTTTAAGGGAATATATATATATATATATATATATATATATATATATATAGATATATATATAGATCTATATATATATATAGATATATATATATATATATATATATATATATATATATAGATATATATATATATATATATATATATATATATATATAGCTATATATATATATATATATATATATATATATATATATATAGGTATATATATATATATATATATATATATATATATATATATATATATATTTATAGATATATATAGGTTCATAGGTTCATACTAGGCTATCTGCCCTAGGGCATTTATAAGCCTAGCCAGAGTTGTGTGGCTTTCACCACCCCTTAGGTTGAAGAATACTATACCCATTAGTTTGCCGTGCCTTTGTCCAACAGTGATACAGAGATGATCCCTGGGGTAAACCTACGATCTCCCATCCACTGGTCAAGATTCCTCTTGAACAGAGCCAGCGAGGTGCTCTGTCTCACATGGACCGGGATTCTGTTCCACAGCATAGGGAGTCTCTGGGTGATGAATCTGTCCCTCCAGCACGTCCTATTTATATCCATGTTGAGGTTTAAGTCTTTTGCTCTTGTGGCTCTGGTGGATTTGAATTTTTTGAGGTGGAGCATGTCCATTAATTCCGGGTTGGACATGGCCTTGTATGTCAGGCACAGGTCACCTCTGAGCAGACGGTATGCGACTGAATAAAGCTGGAGTTTCTTCAGTCGGGCAGCATATGGCTTATTTTTGAGCCCCTTTATCCTTTTGGTGAGGAACTTTTGGGGTCTTTCCAATTGCTGCAGGTGTCGGGTAAGATACATTCCGAATGGGGCATTGTACTCAATCACTGGTCTGATAAGTGAAGAGTACAGGGGAACAATGACCTCCCTTGATCTGGATGTGAATCCCTTCATAATCAGGTGGGCAATGTAGAAGGTCCTCCTAACCACTTTGGCAATGTGAGTGTCAAAAGAAAGGTTACTGTCAACTTGGGTCCCCAGGTCCCTGATAACCTCTTCTGTGCCTAATGGATTGCCACCTATGTGGTAACTTGGGGTTACCTTGTTTTTACCAAAGGGTATGACTATACATTTTTTGGCGTTTAGCTTAATGCCATGGTTCTGGCACCAGTTATCCGTTTCTATAAGACCTCTCTGAAGGATATCTGTGTCTGATGGATTTTCACCTATGGCGCCCAGTTTGCAGTCATCTGCAAACTGTCAGCCACAATCCTCCTATGTTTGCCTGCACTTCTGAAAAGTAGATGCCGAACAAGAGGGGGCCCAGGACTGAGCCCTGTGGGACACCGCTTGTGACCGGCTTGGAGTCTGACATGGCACCAGCAACTCTAACCCTGTGGGTTCTGTCCTTGAGCCAGTTTGCAACCTATCTTGTGACATATGGGTTTACATTTAAGCTGGTGAGCTTTTCTATGATACCCGAGTGGGGTATTGTGTCGAAAGCTTTTGCAAGGTCAAGGTAGGCTGTGTGAACTGCCTTACCCTCATCAATGGCCTTGGTGACTGTTTCAAAAGTCGACCAAGTTCAAGAGGCATGATCTGCCCTTGACAAAGCCGAATTGGGTAGGATCCAATGTCTGTAGGTCCCCTATGTCTTTATTTATGAGTTCCATTATGATCCTCTCCATAGCTTTGCAGACCAGTCTTGTTGCTTATGGGTTAATTACCAGGGTCCATAGAAGCACCGCTTTGTGGAGTGGGACCACAGTTGCCGACGCCACTCTTTGGAGTGCGTATCCTTTGGTAAGGCTAAGATTAAACAGCAGCCTTATGTGTGGGTTTAGTTCCTCATTGAGTTCGTGTAGCACACAGCCGGGGACACCATCCGGTCCCATTGATGCTGTGTTTTTAGCTTTAGAGAGAGCAGCTCTCACCTGGGCATTTGAGATGATTGGGAGGCTACACTCTGCTGGGATAGATATTTCTCCTTTTGGGGGGGGAGGGAGGGGAGAAATTTTCACTGAACCTGTCTGCCAGTATGTTTGCAATGTCTGTGGGTTCAGTGATTTTTGTATCATTTTGGACTAATTCTGAGCATATCTGGGAGTTTCCACCCAGATTTCTGACATAGCTAAAGAAGGCCTTATGATTGTCTTTTGAGTCCTTGGTGATTTTTCTCTCAAAGTTGGCCTTGGATGATTTTATGAGTGATCGTAGTTTTTTACTAATATAGATATAGATATATACACTCATATATAGGTTGCTTTCAGAATTTTGAAATCCTAAAACTTCGAAATTCATATGGTTGAGACCATATGATCGAAGTTTTAGAACTTCAAAATTCTGAACAGAGATCTTCATAGAGCACGGAATGGGAAATTTTCCTTTTCCTCGCTGTAGTGTGATCTTGGAGTTGGTATATTTAAGTGGGGGGTGCAGGAGGACTTGCCCCCTGCAGAAATTTTTAAAAAGTTGATTTTCTTTTTATTTTGGATTTGTTTTGTAATCTTGATGTTCCGAAACATTGATCATATGGTCTCAATCATACTCATAGATTTCTCATTAAGTGTTGGCATTTGGGCCTTAAGGCCTTGGTCCTTTCTATCGCTACCCTTGTGATACATCTTTTATTACCTTTGCTGGTATTTCTTCCTTCTTTCTTTCTTACTTATATTTGGGTATTGCTATTACCATTGTTAGTATTTTCTTGAATTTTCTTGTATTTTTAATGTTGTCATAAAAATCTACTGGATTTAAAAAGTGTTCCACTTATGGACATAACATTCCAAATTCCAACAGCCATTCACAATGTGCGTACTGTTTGGGTCCAGGGCAGCTTAATGTTTCTTGCGACATATGCCGTAGTTTCAATGACAGGGCCTTGTTTGAAAGGAAGAATAAATTAATCCTGGAAGGCCTCCTTCCATCTGCTGCTTATTCTGTCTCTGAAGCCTCATCCTCCTCTAAGAAATCATCAGGGGGACACAGAAGAAAGACCCAAGGAGTAGAGGAAGCTTTCTTTTAACCACTGTGCTCCCTCAGCTACTTAAGGCTTGGCCCCACCTGAGAAAGTATCTAAATTGTCAGATCTAACCACCTCCAAAGGCTCGACTCTGACAAATACAAAAACAAAACCTTTGGATCTGTCTTCTCATCTGGATTCAGCTAGATCCAGATCGAAGTCACCAATGTTTTCTCCAGAACCTGTATCTTTGAGGCTTCATTTCCCCCTGCATTTAGGCCACACCTCGAAGAGTTTCCCAACCACCTCCCTCAAGTCATCCAGGAGCCTATCAGAAGCAGATGTGGATAGAATGATGAAAAAAGTTCTTAGAAACAGATTCAGTTGGGTGTTTTACTGGATCCAGCTCTAGTTGGACCTCTGAGCTGTACCACCACTCAACCCCAGGGTTTTACTCTTCCTCTCATGCATCCAGTGGTTTCAGAGTTATTTTGGATTCAAGACTTCCAAGTGTGTCTGTGTTGGATCCGAAGACTTGCCTTTCTTTGATTTTGGCACATTCTGTGACCCAGACAGGTCTGGATCCAGAAGGATCTCAGCATTGTAGCATCGGCACTGGATCCAGTGGGTTGGAATTGACTCCATTGCTTTTAGAGCAGTCCCTTCCTCTTGAAGTTTCGGTGATGGATAGCTCGGCTATGACCTCTGCCTCAAGAATGGAGCTGGGGGAATCTATTTTTGATCCTCACAAGCTTCTTCAGATCCAGTGAGGGCAATACTGAGGGCCCCCATGGCATCATCTTCTGAGGTAGTGGAGAAACCGTTTTCTTCTTCAGTGGAAAAGACATCTTTACCATCCTTGAGTCCACCCTAGACTCAACTGTCTGCTGTTGAAACTTTGCCTTTTTGTCTTGCCCTGATTGGGACAGCTGGTCAGGTCAAGCCTCAAGACTACCCTTGTTCCAGACACTGCTGGCGATTGTGTGTCCTCTCTGGAAATTCCCATGCAACAGCTCCATTTGAAGCGAGTGTTAAAGGAGGCACCTACACTCTCCACAAGAGTCATTAACAGAAGACAGTGGATGTTTCACTTGGAGAGAGAGTCAAATTTTTGAAACAAAAAGGAGGTTGGTCTTCTGACTCCCACCTTCCCAAGAGGAGTCTTTGTTCCTTGAGACTTTTGGGAACAGCTCAGCTACAACTTGGATAGTCCCCCCTGGCAGATGAGATGGTAGACCTTATCTCCTGCTGGGCTTGGTAGGATCCGGATGTCATGGAGCTGATCCCTAAATGCTCAGACAAGTATATTGTTTTACCAAAAGATAGGGCTCATTGGGTCACTCTTTGGATGCTATGGTAGTTGCAGCAGCCACTAGGAAAGAGCTAGCTGAACAGAACTGTACTGTCCATCCTCCTAATAGGAATCTAGAGAGTTGGACAGATTTGGAAAGCGTGTCTATGTGTCAGCAACCTTTGCCCTCAGGTCCCTGAATTATTTGGTACACGGTACAAGATTTTAGAGGGAATTGATCAAACAGTTCTCCAATACCCTCCAGGTCCATGTTTGTGGAGGATAAGAAAACAATTTATTCACAGCTGGCCAGCCTCCAGTCCTTATCTAATGCTTCCATGAGTTTGAGCTGTCATGCCTCAGAAGGAGCTGCTAGAGCAGCAGATTCAGGCTTAGCCATTAGAAGGCATGCCTGGATGTGACTCTCTGACTTTGTGAAGCCCTTCAAGTTCTCATTCATCACTTCCCCCTTTGATGGATCCACCTTATTTGTCCCTAAGGTGAAAGAGTCTCCAGTTGCAAGCAAGATGGGAGGACCCTTTCTACCATGGAATTCCATTTTTCTACCCTCAGAGGACATTTTCTTGAAACCAGAGAGGTGGTAGGGAATTGTGGTTCAGAAAATCACAAGGTTCATCCCATGGCTACTAGGGAGATTGAGTCCCTCATGACAGGGGGGGGATTATAATAGGAGGCACCAACCTAGTGGCAGATGTGGTCTGCAAAATGAGGGCTTCAGAGGTCCTTTCTAGGAGAAGCCCTATCAGCCTCACTAAATAGTTACCTGACTACTGCCCTATGGAGGCAGTTGGGGGATGCCTCTCCCTACACTCACAAACCCAGGTAGCCATTGCCATAGATTCTTGTGTGCATAATATTATATCCAATGGTTATTACATACCATTTTCCCTCATTCCTCCAAAATGCAACAGAAGGATCCCTGGAGTTCTACTAAGTAAGAGGAAATCTTCAGCTACAGAAATGCAAAAGCTGCTAGAAAAAAAGTCATCCATCCGGTTCTACCAGACCAACAATGATCATGAACTTACTCAAGATTCTTTTTATTGTATATAAAAAAGAACAGAGAACTAAGATCAGTTAAAGATCCTGTACCTCTGTGGGGCCTTACACTAATTCTTCAGGCCCTTACTCAGCCTCCTTCAAACCCCCAGCAAGGACAGAGTTAACATTTTTGTCCTGGAAATCTCTTTTTCTAGTCACCATTACCTCAGCTAGACAGGTATCCGAACTCCAAGCACTTCCTTCTCAGCCACCTTACTTGATTTTTTCACAAGGACAAGGTTTCACTTGAAACTAATTCCTCCTTTCTACCTAAAGTGTTGTCAGAAGCTAACCTCATCAAGTCAATTAATCTTCCAGTCTTCTTTCCCAAATTCTCCAGTTAAGGGGAATAAACGCTTCATTTACTGGATGTTCATAGGCAGCTCGGATTTTACATTCACAGCCTAAAGGCTTAAGGAAATCAGAACAGCTGTTTCTATCCTTTTCCAAAGTCAAATTAGGCACAGCAGTGACAAAAGTGACTCTAGCCAGGTGGCTCACTGATTGCATTCCCTTTATTTACAAGAGCAAAGACATGTTATTACCCAAATATCCTAAAGCACACTCCACCGGGTCTTTGGCCACATCATCTGCTTTTTTAATCTAAAGCATCTATAGATTACATCTGTGCAGCTGTCATATGGTCCAACACCCATACCTTTATAGCTCATTACAAACTGGACATTTTATTCAGAAGCAGGGCAGCCTTTGCCTTCACGGTACTCTGCAATATCCTTTCTTGAAGACCAGCCAAGATTACTCAAGCTGGGAACTCTGTCACATCAGTTGAAGAACAGATGAAAAAGGCATCAGATATATTCTAGTTATGTACTCACTATAACTTTACATCTGTATTGTCTGTTTTCATCCTTCTTCAACTTCCCACCCACCATTCCCCCTTCTCTTTTTGTTTGGAGCCTGGTATGACCTGAGGGATATTCCTGATTAATTTCTGCTGTGTGGGTTCCAGAATTCTCCTTCTCTGATTCTTCCTGCTTCCTACTTTTTCACCCTCTGTGTATTTTAACTCAAAGGTTACTATTGGCTGCCTTTTTCCATTTTTCCATTGTGATTAATTATATAGAGGGCAAACTCAATCTGAAGTAACTCAAGAGTAGTTGAGAGATTATGGATAAGGGGAGGAGCTCAAGCTATGTAGCTGAGGGTCTTTCAAGTGGCCGAGGATGGATTCAACATCCATCAGTTGAGGAAAGACAAAACCAGACAACACAAATTCAAAGTTATGGTGAGTACATAACTATAATGTTTAATGCCTTCAAGGCAAAAGTGTCCAGATATAGGCATACATCCCCATTGTATCCATCACCTTTGACTCCTTGTTAAGTGATGAATAGCAGGTGCATTATCTGACAACTCTACTGTCATAGCTTCTGCTACAATCATAGAGTTCACTAGGTGTCCTTTGGACCAGTACTGCCTATCCTTAGGGTGATAATCTGGTTTTCTTGGAATGGCTTCTGAGACATAAATTTCCTGCCCTGCCCTTCTGGCTGCCACATTTCTCAGATAGTTGGCAGGAGGGCTCATCCACGAGACAGAGGGTGTAGATAGAACTAAAGGCCTTAAACACCACATACTCATCATCATCATCATGAAGAGGGATTGTTTGGACAGGATCCCCTCTCTCTCATTAATTCCTGGATTTTGCATATATGGAGTTTTCTGGAAGGTATTGCAGGAAACACCTCTTGACCATCTATTGCAGTGATTGTAGAGGAGTGTCTGTGCCTCCTCTTGCATGTCCTTTTTCTAGAAACTTTGGGGGGATCTGAATTAACAGTGAACTAAGAATGTACCTGTGCAGCTTGCTTGTGACTATTTGTTTTCCTCTGACCCTAGGATGTCTGAAGAGTGAACTGAGATACTAATTGCTGGGTTATGGAGCAGTGTCACTGGGGGCTATACAGGTACCTCGAGGAATGGCAATCATCCTCTCCATCACAATGAATGTCAATCCCAGATTTGCTAACACCAATGAACTGTGGCCCAGAGCCGTGTTCACCAATACTGAAGTAGATCTAAGTGGCATTGCAGAGGGAAACCCCAATCCCAGTGTGCTTTGAGAACCTTACCAGAAAAAGATCCAAATAACATTACTTTATCCAGCGATGTGTTCAAAAGTTTGCTTTCAGATGCTCTGGTAAATTCTGAGTACACAACCTGGCAACTCACCTCATAACTGACCCACTGGCAGTTCTCCTGGAAATAGCATCGTCAGTGACATATGAATATTTAAGTGAATGCTTACTAACCTGAGAAAAGTAAAGAATTTAAAGAAACGTTAGTGTAACAAGAAGGGCATGGGCCAGAATGAAAACTGAAACCTCTCTGGAAAATCTTCTCTTCTTGAGGAATGGAGGGAGAGCATCTGAGTTACTGGTACCATGCTCTGAGTCAAGAAATTTGTTGAGAGGGAAACCCAAGGGGTTTCTCAAAATTTTCAGTTCCCCATTCCTAAATGTATTTATTTATTCATTTATTTTATTTTGTTTGACATTTGTTTATTCGGGTGGTCCGACTCGGTCTACATAAGCATTTTATTTATTTATGTATGTATGTATGTATGTATTTATTTATTTATTTATTGCATTTGTTTTCCAGGAAAGTCCACTGGGCCAGAGATGAGCCCATTTTCAGTGGAGGCCGAGGAGAAAAGCTCCACATGTGATTACATAAAAGAACATATAATACAGAATATATCAGGTAGTGGTAGTACATTAAATAAGTGAAGAAGAGCATCCAATAATATGGTATGAATTACAATAAAGTAGTGAGGTGATAACATTGTATAACATGGTGACATTGGTAGAAAATTATTAAAATCATGATAGAAGTATAGAAATAGGAGGTGTGGATGGCAGGTAAGTTTGTTAGATGAGAGAGAAGATTGTATAAAGGAAAAGGAGGCAGAAGGCTTAGAGTAGAGATGGTGCTGGCTAGTGCCAGCAGAAGCAGTAGGTGTAAAGAAGGCAGAAGGCTTAGAGTAGGGATGGCTCTGGCTAGTGTCAGCAGAAGCAGTAGGTGTAAAGGAGGCAGAAGGCTTAGAGTAGAGATGGCGCTGGGTAGTATCAGCAGAAGCAGTAGGTGTAAAGGAGGCAGAAGGCTTATTGTAGAGATGGTGCTGGCTAGTGTCAGCAGAAGCAGTAGGTGTAAAGGTGGCAGAAGGCTTAGAGTAGGGATGGTGCTGGCTAGTGTCAGCAGAAGCAGTAGGTGTAAAGGAGGCAGAAGGCTTAGAGTAGGGATGGCGCTGGCTAGTGTCAGCAGAAGCAGTAGGTGTAAAGGAGGCAGAAGGATTAGAGTAGAGATGGTGCTGGCTAGTGTCAGCAGAAGCAGTAGGTGTAAAGGAGGGAAGGGAAAAGAAAGTCTGGGTGTAGAGACAGGCTAAGATGGTTTTTGGGAGGGGATCAGGTAATGGAACTGTGATTAAGGGTGCAAGTGCATATCCAATGTGATGAGAGATGAAGTTTAAGGGAGTTTTTAAAAGCAGTGGAGCTACTGATAGTTCTTATTGAAGGAGGGAGTTTATTCAAAAGCTTGGAGACAGTGAAAGAGTAACACATTTGATCAGCTGAGAGCTTAGTTTTATCAGTATTTAGTAACATTTTGTTTTCTGACCTAAAGTGTTTATTTGGATGGTAGATGGTTAAGATGTCAGGGCTGGGCAGGTTTCTGGGAAGTAAATGATTTTATGGGCAGTAGTAAGTTGTATTTGAGGTAATGGGAAAGTTCCAACCAATTAAGTTGTTGTGTGGAAGAGTGGTGAGAGGAGAATTTAGCATTTGTAGGAAGTGTGGCAACTTTATTGTAGCATGTACTGAGTTTAGTTTTTAGGGTGGACTGGATATTGATAAGGATGGGGGCACCGTATAGGAGAGTAGGAAACAGGAATGAAGAGGCAAGAGCTTTTTTTGCAGAGAAGGTGAGAAAGTAATTGTGCCCATAGAGAGGGCACCTATCTTTTGATGTTTTTTTTATGTTATTCTGGATATGAAGGTCAAAAGTTAAGATGTTATGTGATCCTATCTCGCCTACATTCTGTACAGATGGCTCGGAGCCGACTCGGCACGCTATGCTATAGAGCGAGGCCTCTTATTGGCTGAGCTATTTCTTATCCCAGGATGCACCACCACTAATCCCCCAGATCTCGTTTGCCGCTTACAAGCTAAGACGTGGTCTCAACTTGGCTGGGCTAAGTACTAATTTATTTAGACTTTTCCTGTCAGGAATTTCCTAGTTTTCAACCCAAAAGCTGTTTTAACAGCTACTTTTGTGATACGAGTGTATTTTGTTGATTCTGTTGAGAAAGTGGTTATATTTTGTTAAGGGAAGGTTTCCGTTTTAGTTAGAGGGGCCTTCCCCTTTTGCTATTCTAGCGTTATTGTGACTAGCGTTTATTAGTGGGTCAAGTACCCGTTTTAGTTAGAGGGTCTTGACCCTCTCTTTCTGTGTTTTTTTCTTTCTTGTGCACTTGTTTGTGTAAAAAAAAAAATATATATATATAAAATAATAACTTTACAGTTTAAACTTGTTATTTAGATATTTCTGTGTTGTTCTCTAGACATGTCCAAAGAACATAAACCCTCCGGGTTTAAAAAATGCACGAGGTGTGGTTTTAAGATGTCCATAACGGACGACCACTCCTCGTGCATCGTTTAGGCCAAGCACCTACAAGAATCGTGTAGCGTGTATCACGCCTTCTCATCAAGAGTCCTCCAGGAGAGGAAAAACAAATTAATCCTTAAGGGATTAATCAAGCCATCCTTCGAGGAGGCTTTATCTTCGTCTCCCTCTCCTTCAAAAAAGAAGAAAGCGTCGGCTCCGACAAGTCTGTCGGAACCGACCGCCAAAAAACCTAGGCAGACTTCTCCATTGGCTCCACGGACTTCGGAGCCGAGGGCAGAATGGTCTGCCTCGATGCCTCCAGCCTCGACCCCTCTGGTTTTGGAGCCGAGGACTGGGGCATCGAGAGGCGGGTCATCTTCATCAGCTCCACTGATATTGGAGCCGATAAGGGTTACCGGCTCAGACTCTTCCCCCTCGGAGCCGAAGTCCTTATCGGCACCAAGGGAAATTGCCTTGAGATCTCCCTCGGAGCCGATAGTGGTAGAATCCATTCGGAGCCGGTCCCTAGTCCTTTGGAGCCGATGGAGAAATCGGTTCGGACCTGATCGGTATCCTCCAGATCATCCAAGATGTCTGATTTGGACATCGACAGGGTGCTCCTAAGACTCTTCCAGTCTCCGGTGTTCCAAAAGCTAGTTTCGGCTCCAGCCCATTCGGCTTCGGAGCCGATGGTCCACCTCCCTACTATGGTTCCTCCTCCAACAGCCTCGGCACCGTTGGAGCCGGTGCTGGTGGAACCGGTGGAGGTTTTAGGGTCGGGCCCGACCCTTACTCCAACTCCGGCTCTTGGGTCGGAGTTCAGTACACGGACTTCTTCCATCGGCCCTGGGGGGGATGCTTCGGGATTGATGTTTTCGGTCCCAAGTCTCCCTCTTGGTGCGTCGGTGGCGGGAGTGCCGTCAACTGTCGTGGCCACGGAGGTGGGACCCTCCCAGGATTCTGGTGGTCCCGCCTTCAGGGCTATGAGGAGTGCGTTAGCCAAATCTTCTTTGGCTACCTACACGGTCTCCCCAGCTCCTTCCCTGCATACCGAGACTGGGTCTTTGGCAGTCCCCCTGTCCTTAGACAGTGGAGCACCGGGGCCTGAGGTTACCCCCACTGGGGTTTCCCCCCCTCCTGGAGGTCCTTCTGAAGCCTCTTCGGAAGAACCCCCCAGGAAAAGATCGTGCAAGAGGAAGCACGTTGACTCCCCTGATGAGTCTCTTACATCAGACACTGATCTCGATGATGCAGAGGGGTCCCCTAAGTCGTCCTCGGATGATGTCTCCTTTACAGACATCCTGGAAGCCCTTAAACAACGAGGCAGCTGGCAGTCCAAACCTCCTTCTGCTGATGAGTCGGTGTTCCTTAAGGCCTTCGGGGCTCAGCCCTCCGCCTCCTGGGTGTCTCCGCCCTTCGACGAGCTCTTGGATTTGATCTGTTGAAGGGCGTGGGAACACCCAGACTCTGTGGAACCGGTGCCTGCTCGTCCGAATAAATTCCTCTCAGCGCCCCCTGAAAAAGAGTTTCTAACTAAAGGTGTGGCTGTAGATGCTTTGGTGGTGGCATCTGCTACCCAGCAAGATGTAGCAGAGGCTTCAACGTCCGTCCATCCTCCTAATAAGGAGTCTAGGAGCATGGATCGGTACGGAAAGCACCCTCAGTTCAGCGGCCTTTACACTGAGGTCCTTGAACTACCTTACGCACTTTACCAGATTTCAGAGGGATCTGATTAAGGAGCTATCCGATACCCTCTTGGGTAACCTGCCTGAGGAGCTGGCCCAGACGGTTGGCTCTCAGCTGGCTACAATGTCGTCCATTTCAAACTCGTCCATGAGGCTCATTTCTTATGCGGCCGAAGGCGAGTAGAGCGGGTACAGGCATTGCTCTAAGGAGACAAGCCTGGCTCCACCTGTGTCATTTCGTGGAGGCCTTTAAGTCTTCCTTTGCTGACGCCCTTTTTGATGGGTCCTCCCTGTTTGGACCCAAGGTAAAGGACACACTGACCCGCTGCGAACAGGAGGGTAAGACTCTGACTGTCAGGGCACGATTTTCCACTCCCTTCGGCCTTATCCCAAGGCTAAAAGAGGAGGCAAAATGTGGTTCCGTAGATCTCAGAAGCCTTACCCCTCTCAGCAGGAAGATCCCCCTTCCAGAGGCAGGGGAGGGGGAAATTCTTCCGGAAGACGCCGTCCCAGAGGCGGCAGAGGCCCTCGCAACACTGGAGACCGCGAGTCCTTTCGTGGCTCTCCAGCCTTTCACAGTCCCTGAGGGATTGCCCGACTGTGCAGCTCCGGAACCAGTCGGGGTTCGTTTCTCGAAGCACCTAAAACCTGGGAAGGTATCACTCAGGACCGATGGGTGCTTCGAATTATCGCCGGAGGTTACACCATCCCTTTCTTTCATTCTCCACCTCAGTCCAAAAAAATCCTGGACCCGCCACCCAGTCAACGGGATACTGCAGCCTCAGAAGTTTCAAAGCTGCTGCAAAAAGGAGTCATCCAACCGGTCCCCGCAGACCAGATTGGATTAGGGACTTACTCAAGATTCTTTTTGGTGCCAAAAAAGACCGGGGACTTGAGGCCCATCTTGGACCTCAGCATCCTAAACCGCTCAGTCAGAAAGTCCAAGTTCCGAATGGTCACCCTACAAACCATTCTCCCATTGCTGGAGAAAGGTGTTTGGATGTGCTCCATAGATCTCAAGGACGCTTATTACCACATCATGGTACATCAAGCGTCCAGGAGACATCTGCGCTTCAGCCTAGGAGGCAGTCATTTTCAGTTCTGTGCGCTGCCCTTTGGTCTCACCACAGCCCCCAGGGTGTTCACCAAATGTTTGGCGGTCGTGACTGCTCACCTGAGAAGTCTAGGATTCCAGGTGTTTCCGTATCTAGACGACTGGCTCCTAACTGCCACCTCCAAGCATCTACTATCGCGGAGCCTACAAGCCACTATATCACTGGGCAGTTCCCTTGGAATCACCTTCAATTAGCCAAAGTCTGTGTTGCTGCCATCTCAACGCATAAGATTCATAGGGGTAGAGATAGACTCAAACCGAATGCGGGTCTATCTACCTACAGACAGGATACAAACCATACAGGCTCAAGTTCGAGCCTTACTTCCCAGATCCAAAGCCCCAGCCAGAATGGTCCTGCAGCTATTAGGATCCATGTCTGCCACGGTTCTTCTAGTTCCCCTGGCAAGGTTGCACATGAGAATTCTTCAGTGGCTTCTTTCAGCTCAGTGGTCCTTTCAGGAACTCCCCCTCAGTCACCTCATATGGATCACGGAATCTTGCAAACGGGACCTTCGCTGGTGGCTAGTGCCCTCCAACTTGGATCAGGGACGACCCTTTGTTCTACCTCCTCCGGCGGCCATTTTGACCACGGACATCTCCCAGACGGGGTGGGGGGGGCATTCCCTGGGCAGGTCAGTCCAAGGCAAATGGCACTCGGAAGAGACTTTGCTTCATATCAACGTCTTAGAAATGAGGGCAGTGCTTCTGTCCCTTCAAGCCCTTCACAATTATCTCCCTCAGGGCGTAATTGCTGTTCACTCAGACAACATGTCAGTTGTCTGGTACCTGAACAAACAGGGAGGGACCAGATCCTATCCTCTTTGCAGAGAAGCCATGAGAGTTTGGGAATGGGCTGTCTCGACCAAACGCTTTCTAGTGGCTACTCATACCCCGGGCAAGTCCATTGTGATAGCCGACAGACTGAGCAGAACCATCCTCTCTCCTCACGAATGGTCTCTGAACATGACAGTTGCAAGTCAGATTTTCAGCAAATGGGGAGTTCCGTGTTGCGACCTCTTCGCGACTCCACTAAATGCGAAGTGCAAAGAATTCTTCTCTCTAACCCCAGCTCCGGGGAAGAGCCCCATGGACGCACTAGCCCGTCCTTGGCCCACCGGCTTGCTTTATGCCTTCCCTCCAGTTCCTCTCCTTCCCAAGGTGATCCAAAAGGCATTTCTCTTGGGGAGCAAAATGATCTTAGTTGCTCCTTACTGGCCTCGTCAAGTATGGTTTCCCTATCTTCGAAAATATGCTCTGGAAGGTCCATGGTTCCTGGATCAGATCCCAGACCTTTTGGTTCATCAGTCGGGACTATTCCACCAGTCCCTGCACACCTTAAAATTGACGGCTTGGCTCCTCCTCTTCCGAATATAGTCAGGAGTCATACATTGGATCCAGAGGTTGTACACATATTATCTTCGGCCCATAAGTCTGCTACAAAGAGACTGTATTCTAGCAAATGGAATGCTATTTGGGCTCAACTCCGGGGCCTGGACCCCATCTCTATTCCCGTGGCAGAAGTACTAAAATTTTTAACTTCTCTTTTCAATCAAGGCTCTTCAGTCTCTACCATCAAGGTCCAATTGGCAGCAATTTCCAATTTTCACGAATCCATAAACCCACCTTTAATGAGCAACAGATTGTGTAAGACCTTCTTGAAAGGTGCGGCTCTGTTAAGACCTCCGATTTCTCATCCTGCACCTCCATGGGATCTTGATGTGGTGTTACGCGCCTTAACTTCCTCCCCCTTTGAACCGGCGGCTACATGTGATCTAAAGTTTCTATCATGGAAGACTGCTTTTCTGGTGGCGATTACTTCTGCCAGAAGAGTTTCAGAGCTTCAAGCTTTGTCTGTAAAACCCCCGTACTTGTTTTTTCACAAAGACAGAGTATCCCTCAGGCCAAATCCTTCCTTTGTCCCTAAAGTTTGTTCTAGTTTCTGCTTACAACAATCGTTAGAGCTTCCAGTTTTTTCCCCAAAATACTCTAACAAAGCGGAGTTCATATTCCACACACTAGATGTCCACAGACAGTTACGTTTCTATTTAGACAGGACCAAACAAACAAGGAAAACAGATCAGTTGTTTGTATCCTTTGCAGATAACAAATTGGGCAAAGCTGTCACAAAGGTCACTATTGCCAAATGGATCAGGGACTGTATTACTCAAGCTTATTTTTATTCTAACAAAGAGCTTACCACCTCTGTCAAGGCTTATTCTACAAGGGCTATGGCTACTTCGATAGCATTTCATTCTAAGCTTGCTATTAGTGACATTTGTGCTGCGGCTACATGGTCTTCCCCGCACACCTTCATTTCCCACTACAAATTAGATGTGGCATCTAGAGGACAAGCTTCATTTGGTTCCACAGTGCTCAGGAGTGTTTTCCGATGAGCCACCCGGGATTTAGGTGCTAGGGACACTGTCCCATCAGTACAGAATGTAGGCGAGATAGGATCACATAACATCTTTTAGTTATGTACTCACCATAACTTCAGATGTTTGGGATCCATCTCGCCTACATTCCCAATAACCCACCCTCCTTCCCCCTTCCTTGGAGATCAGAGGATATCAGAAGGTCCGAACCCTGTTGTTTCATCTTGAAACATCTAACAATGTTTTATAATCAAGTTGTGCGTGTGTGCATGAATGCGGACAAACAAGATCTGGGGAATTAGTGGTGGTGCATCCTGGGATAAAGATAGCTCAGCCAATAAGAGGCCTCGCTCTATAGCATTAGCGTGCCGAGTCAGAGCCGAGGGATCGGCTCCGAGCCCATCAGTACAGAATGTAGGCGAGATGGATCCCAAACATCTGAAGTTATGGTGAGTACATAACTAAAAGTTATCGCCAGTGATGAGACCAAGCAGTTTGTTACTGGGAACAGCATTAATAACAGTATTGTTTTGGGAATGAACTGAAAAGTAAGACATATTAACTGGGCCAGATATTTTTGGGGTAAATATCAGTTTGTTTTTGTTGGTGGTAAGGGCAAGATGATTCAGTGACATCTAGGATTCAGTTGAGGTAAACGCGTCTTGGGTAAGGTGCTGCAATGTAGAGGCAGATTTGGAAGAGCAGATAATGGTAGAATCATCTGCTTATTGGATTACAGTACTGTGGGTAAGAATTTTATGAAAGTTGTTGATGAATATACTAAATAAAAGGGGACCCAGTATGGAACCCTGGGGGTCTCTTGTGTTGGTGTTGAAAGGAGAGGAGAAACATTGCCATATGGTAGCTTGTTGCCTATGACTGAGATAGCTGGAAAACCACTGAAGGGTGGAGGGAGAGGTCCGTAGGTTAGAGAGTTTAGTAAGCAGAAGGGAGTGGGAAACTGTGTAGAATGCCTTTGATAGATCCAGGAAGAGTGCGGTGACTATGGATCCATCATCCCTGGCTCTATTAACAGTGCCCAGGAAGGAAATGAGAGCAGTGTTAGTGCCATGTCCTGGCCTAAAGCCATGTTGAGTGGGGGAAAGGAGGTGGTTTGTAGTCATGTTTCTAAGGAGTTGAGTGTGAATGCACTTCTCTAGTATTTTTGAGATGGGAGACAGAATGGCAATGGGCCGGAAGTTGGGAATGTCAGAGTTGTTGCCACCTTTATGAAGTGGTAGAACATATGCCTTTTTTCAGATATCAGGTATGCAGGATTCCTGAATGGACCTGTTAAGGAGGATACTGATGGAGTATGCAACTGAGGAAGGCAGGTAGCTGTAAGAATTCTGTAGGTAGGTCATCTGGGGCATTGGTGCATGGTTTTAGTTTGTGAAGGAGCTGTTGTATGGTGGAGGTAGTTATGGGGGACAGTAAGAAAGTTGGTAATAGAGGTGATGTGGCAAGCGGCATAGCAGGGTGTGGTAGGTTAGTGTTGATGGGTGGGATGGTGGTAGTAAATTTAACAATACTATTGATGAAATAAGAATTAAAGAGAGAGGCTAATTCAGTGGGTGTTTATTCTGCATCAGGGCATGGATTGTGGATTGTTCCCCAGAATTTGGCCTGGTTGCGAAGATGTTTGTATTGGATGAGGGTAGCAGGAGTTTTGTTTTTTAGCCAGGCTTTCCAGGCTTTATCCCTAGAGGACATAATTTGCTTTGTTGGCTTAGTGAACCATTTGGCATGTTTTGTCTTGACTCCTTTTAACCAAAGAGGGGCAAGAGAGTTCAGGATAGTCAAAAATGTAGTATTAAAAAATTCTATAGCATCATTAAGAGGGAAAGATTTTTAGTGGATTCCAGTTAGTATTTTGCAAAGCTTCATTAAGAGTAGTTGGGGAGAATTGGGACAAATTCCGGGTGTATCTATATTGGTGTTTCTTAGGTAGGGTGGTAGACTTGCGTATTAGGAATTTTGGAGAGTTGTCACTTATACTGTCTGCAAGAGTACCAGAGGTGGATATGTTATCAGGGTCAGAAACCATGATCCAATCCAAGATTGAACCTTTGTTATTCTTAGTGTCAGGTCTGGTGATATCGGGAATAATCTGGGTATAGCTGTGAAGGTTGATGTCTAATGAGTGATTGTTATTGGCGATATCTAACCAATTAATATTTACATTGCCTAGGATTAGTGTTGAATTTTTTATGTAATTGGTAGTTCAGGCAAGGATGTCTTCTAAAATGGAAATATTGTTGCCTGGGGGAATGTATATGACTATAATGCATAGGTTTTTATAGTTATTCAGTTTAAAATAGGTGATACGTAATGCTGCAGTAGAGAAGGAGGGAATGGGCTTAGAATATGGAAATACTGAGAAGGTACTTGGATATAATAAGGTGATGCCTCCGCCTTTTTTGTGGAGTCTGTCTGATCTGAGGCAGGAATAGTTTGTGGGAAGGAATTCGGAATCCTTTATGTATGGTTTTAGCCAAGTCTCAGTTATGGCTAAGAAGTCAGGTTTATATTGACTTAACCATGTATGTAGAAGATGTGTTTTGTTTCTAATACTTTGAATGTTGATAGTGAAATTAAGGGATCTTGTTGAGTTAGGGGCGTTATGAGGAGAAAGACCACGGTTAGGGTAGATGTCACCACACTGGACTAGGTTAGGATAACTAGGAGGTATCTTTGGATAGAGCTTCCTTTTTGGATCTTTGACATGGTTTTGTACAAGGTCCCTAGGAAGTCTGTATTGTGTGGAGGGGATTGTTGGTCTCCTTTGTAGAATAATATTAGAGTCATATAGACTAGAGCAGATTGTTGAGTAGCTGTAGAAGATGGGAATGTAGGCAGATGTTGATGTAAGTATGGGGGGTATAAATGTTGGTTGAAGTGATGGGAGTTATAGAAAGAGAGAGAGGTATATGGAGAATAAAAGGAAAAGGATGTTGTGCAATGAGGGCATGCTTGAGAGGAATGGTGTTCCCTGCTTAGATATGGAAAGTTTCTGGGAAAACAAAATGTGAGTAGGTATTAGGTCAGATGTAGAAGTAGGAGTGTATGGTAAAATAAGTGAAGAAAGGGGTATGGTGGTTAGATATAGGAAAGTAGAAGTGGAAGGTGATAATAGACTAAGGAAGAGGTTAGGAGTATAGAAACTATAGCTGTCAGGTAGGAGTCATGTAGAAGAGTAGAGTAGGCTGTCAGGTAGGAGTCATGTAGAAGAGTAGAGTAGGCTGAGTGTGTAGAGTAGGTGAGATGGATGTTAAGGTGTGGTGTGGATGGGTGGAGATGGATTGGAGGAGTGTGGGTGGGTGTGGCTTGGTTAGGTATAAGTGTAATTGAAATGGGAGTGGGTGGCAGTGTGGGTAGGGTAGGGGAGTGTAGTGAGCCCGAGGGAGAATGGAGCGGGGACCCACTGGTCTGTGGAAGGCCAGGGTTGTGGAAGAAAACAATCAGGAGCAGCACTTCTTGAAATTAACCAGATCAATACAGTACATTTATATAGTCTTCACTAAAGAACTAGCCTTTTTGTTTTGTTTTTGGTGTGAACAGTTAACTTTGGGGATAGAGTTCCCTGCTTGGACAGGCTTATTTTGCATTTGCTCAATAGGTGAGACGAGTGGCAGAGAGATTTTCCATTCACTAAGCTTTTAGCTGTTATTTCAAATTGAGTACCATCTATCGGGAGTTACTTAGATTAGTAAATGCTACTATCTAGTGGCCAAAATGTGGAAGCGCAAGCTCCCCCCAGACTAAATGTGAATAAAAATGAATGAGGAAGTATATATTTATATTTATATATATAAACACAGTTGCCCGTGCGGTGTGCAGCCAGTATTTGTGATAACAGCAATGATTAAATAGTACACTTTTGGCTAACACTTTTGAGTATTTTAAACCTACCCCATTTGAGCTTTGGGCTAGGATGTCCTTGTAGACTGCATGGAGGATGATAGGTTATCCACACTAGGGTAGTCAAGTTTACAGTGGTCGACTGAGGAAAAAAGCTCCAAATACAGTGCAATACAAATACATGATAGTCCAAAAAAAATACAAGTGACATGAGGAATATTGTACAAAAATAAGTTGATAGAACCTAAGCTAGGTTACAAGATATAGTACACATCTGGACAATTCCATAGCATTTTATCATTATAGACAACTTTAGTCAGTCTAACAACATATACATAGCCTATGAGTAGATAAAGTATACAAAAGTAGTATGTTAGTAGTACAATGTATGACATCAGTTGTTATAGTACATGAAAAATAAAGTGATGGTTTCATTTAGGAAAATAACAGCAGAAGAGTTAGTGATAAAGAGAGACAGTGAGAGTTAATAAGAATTGAAGCATTACAGACTGAGCAGTACCTTAAGGATATGGTATAGAAAGAAGGAGTTACAAGAGACATTAGGATCTTGTAGATTATGAAGGAGTGAGATGTGACAGAAGAACAAGAAAATGAAGCTAGCATGGAAGAAGAGGAAGAGCTGAGCATTAGGCCGAATTTATACACATATAATGGGTTCATATTATATGATCGAACGCTAGAAATAGCGAATGATCTATTATCGAACCCAAATGCATGAAACCACAATTTCAAAGGGACAGATCAGTCCAAAAAAAAATGTACAGGCAACATAAAGTGGGGGCTTCACTCCCACACCGCCCCCACCAATAAATATACCAACTCCGAGATTGCACCACAGTGAAGAAAACAACAAAGTCCAGAGAACAGCCCAGCAAATTTTTTTCACTGTGAAAAAAATTCACTGATCCGTTCCTTCAATATTCTGTGGTTTCGTGCATTTAGGTTTGTGAAATGGGCATTCGCTATTTCTAGCGTCTAGCATTCGATCATGTAATAGGAACCCACATATAATATGTATATGTGTGTGTATATATATATATATATATATATATATATATATATATATATATATATATATATATATATAAACTTTCTCTCTAGCCCAGGGCCCTTATATAGGAAACAATTCACATAACACATCAAAAGACAGGCAAAAAACTTTCAAAAAGCAGTGGCAGGGAGGTTTCAAAAAGAAAGGGACAATCCAAAAAATGCAGATTGATTATGCCTTCCATCAGTCATCTTCCTTTCCTTACCCTGGCAATCCTCTAAAACATTCATAGATTGCTCTTGCCAGAATACATATGAAAAAAGAAACTTCAGTGGTTTCTTAGATTAGTCTGGACCAAACACTAGCACTGTCCTCTCCTTTCAGAATCTGGTGCTGAGTTTTGTTAAGATGGAAATTCACTGGTGGTTGAATCAGTTATCCTTCAGTACAGGACTCCCTTAGTTTTCTTCAGTCCCTACTCAATCTCTAAACACCGATGCACCAGATTTTGCTTGGGGAGCTGTTTCCAAAGGGTTGCAAGTTCAAGTTTGGAACCATTAGGACTAAAACAAGCCCATAAACATAAATGCTTTCCAATCACTAAGTAATCTCTGGAGTCTACAACCTCTGAGAGCTTTCATAGACAACACCACAGTCATGTGGTACATGAACAAATGGAGGATCCAGATATTATCCCCACTCAGCCTTTCCCTTCAGGCTACATACATTCCATTATAGCAGAATGTTGTGTTAGACAAGTTGAGCAGGACCAGTACAGAATCCCACCTGGGTCATCTGGGAAATCATTTGCCTCTGGGGAACTCCTCAAGTAGATCTGTTTGCCTCCATTTATAGTAGATAGTTAAACACATTTGCTTCATGACACCTTGCGGAAAGTACTAAAAGATAGATACTTTTCCATTCCGATGGATGGTGATGTCCTTATTTGTTTTTTCATCCTTTCCTCTGATAACCAGAGTTTTTTTTAAAGATCCAAAAAGTACTTTCCAAAAACAGTACTGATAACTCCCTTTTAGCCCAGACAACAGCAGATCTCCCTTCTTTTGAAAATGGCCAAGGTCAATTACCACAAGCTTTCTCACAGAATGGACTTAGTCACATAAGACAGGAGCTCTCTGATCCGCACCAATCTTCAAATTCTTCAACTCACAGCCTGAACGACAGCATTCAAATACCTTTTAGACACCTATTCTCTGAGGATATGCACCAGATACTAAAGGAGACTAAGAAACCTGCAACTAGAAAATCATATATGTCTAAGCGGAAAAGATATTTGGTGCCATAATTTTTCTAGTTATTATCCACTTACATATTATTTTATTTTGGTAAACAGAGTTAATAATCCGTCTGACTTCTACAAGAAGAGTATCTGAGTTATAAAGTCATATGGTGACTCAACCTTATCTCCTCTCTCATAAAGATGGAGTTTCTTTGAGGACCAATCCTTCTTTTATGCCGAACATGGTGTCAGAGTTTACTCTGAATTATTTTTTTTATCTCCCTGTATTCTTTCCAGAATCAAAAGGGAGAGAAAATTCTGCACACTCTGGATGCCCACAGACAACTAAGATATTACACTGACAGGACAAAGGACTTCAGAAATGCTAATCAATTGCTTCTTATGAAGGTAAGATAAAGGAATAATCAGAATCCAAACAGACCATTTCCAAATGGTTGTCAGTGCCATTCATTTCTGTTATTCATATCGTGGAAGATGCTCCCAAGCAACGTCAGAGAACTGTGGCTACTTCTGCTACTTTTTAAAAGGAATGGACACTAGAAATATTCTACAGGCAGCAACCTTGTCTTCTCTTCATGCTTCTATCAAGCACTACAAAGTTGCAGCTTTCTCTAGGGCTGGGGCAACGTTTCTTAGAACCATTCCCCTAGCCAATGATTCTTCTTCCTCCTCCCTTTCTTTCTAAGCTTTTGTATTCATCCCATGTAGCTTAGGCTACTGGAAAGGTGATATAATGATGAAGACAGCATCCCCTCTTCTCTCGTGTATTTTTTTAGTCTCCCTTGTTTCTGAGACAGTAAAGCTCTGTTTTTTTCCCCTTTTTGCCCATTCTTTACCACTTATTCACCATTGAGCTCTGACTTCATACAGGCATGTGAAATGTACCTTATAACTTCAGATGCTGGCCAGACATCTGGTCCTTGATGGGATATGCTCTATATAGTTTAGGCTATTGCAAAAGTGATCTATTTGAACAGCTGCTGTTACGGCAAGTTTACTTGCATGACTGTACTTTTTTATATTTATGTTGTTTATATTATGCATGTTGTGCTGATGTTCTTCGTTTTCCATTGCTGCAGTCCTTACTATTGGGTATAGTCCGCATCCAGTCGGCCCGAATACCAGAGTATAAGGCTGACGTCGGTCAGGGCGCATTAGACTGACGTCAGTACGTCAGGGTACTAATGCGCATGACCGCGCCATATCCCCAGTCTTTTTGCCGCTGGTCCGATGCAGAAGCAGTTTTGCGAGTGCAGGTTGGCGTTCTGAAATATTTCAAACCGGAGTTTCAGACCGAATCAGAGTTGGTTAAGTACTCGCTGGGGAACATTTTGGTTTTTCTTGCCTCAGTATTTAACCGATGTCAGAAAAGTGAATAACTGTATTTCTTGTGGGAAACAAATACCTCATAGGGATTACCATACATTGTGTATACCTTGTTTAGGGCCTGTCCACCACGCTCTTGGTTGCCGCCTTGTGCTAGGTTTAACAAACGCACTATTAAGAGGAGGTTAGACTGTGCCAGATTAGTGTTTGGGAAGCGCTGTAATTATAAAATGCCGCCGGATGCTCCGGCCGCTTCGCCCAAGAAGCGCAAGGACAAAACAGCGAAGCCTAGGGTTGATGAACCGCAGTCCCGGACGCCGGTTCTTTAGGTGGCTCAGTGGAGTCAGAGGTTTTGCCAGGAGTTTCTATGGAGTCTCAGGCAGAAACTTTACTGTTACAGGATGTACCCTCTCAGGAGGCAGGCCAGGCTGAGGGGGCTTCTCAGGTAACTATTCTTCCCTCTCTTCCCAAAGTAGTTAGAGCCTCTCCTTCTGTTGCCAAAACTTCTTTTAGAGGTAGGCCAACTTCAGCTTCAGTAGGGCTTCTCCTAGCCTTTCGGTTCTGTACCTAAGAAACATATGCTTAAAATGGCAGAAGATTTGATTACTATGATTAGAGGTTCTATGGGCCCTCCTGATAAGAGGCCTAGAGTGGAACCAGAGTTTGACAGTTTTGAACAGGGTTCAGGGCTTCTGAGTCTTCTGCGGAAGATTTGCAGGAGTATCCTCATTATTCTGATTCTGATGTGGATGATGCCACTCCTTCGGCTTCTCCTCCTGAGGATTTTTCATTTTCAGAGACTCTGCATTCCATGAGGGAGCACTTTAAATGGGAAGGCCAGGATTACTCTGATTTCAGGAAGGGGCTTACTAAGTTCTTGTTTTTAGCCCAGAATAGGCCCTTAGCTATACCTACTGTGTTGAATGTGGTGGAAGATGTTTTGCAGAGGCTTCCCTGAACCCTGATTCTTTGCCTCCTGCTCCTGTTAAACCTGATAGGTACTATAGGGTGCCGAAGCTCATAAGTATTTGTTTAAGAGTCCTAGGGCGGACCCAGAAACTGTTTCTCAGGGGCCTAAAGGTGTTAAGGCCTCTGTGGTTAAAAATCCTGTTCCCACTGACAAAGAGGCAAGGGCGTTAGATAGGTGGGGTAAGGAAGTGTATACTTCTTCCACTCTAGCCATGAGAGCGTTGAATTGTCAGTTTCACATGCTGAAATATCAAAATTATCTCCTTTCACAATTGAAATCTAAGGTGGATGCTTTGGCGGAAGGTATTGATTGTAAAGACTTGCTGGATTTAGTTTATGTGTCTGAACAAGTGGGCAAGCATTCTTTGCAATGTGGTTTTGATGCTGTGCAGGCCTCCTCGAGGGTGGCTGCCACTAGTTCTGTTCTTCGCAGGCATGCCTGGTTGAGGGATCAAAATTTGGCTGAGCATGTTAAGACAAGGATTTTGGATGCTCCTTTACAGTCTGATGTGTTGTTTGATTCACCTGTGGAAGCAGTTTTAAAGAAAATGGAGGACAAAGCTAAGTCTATGCAAACTGTTAAAGATTTTTGCAGGTACAGCCACCAAGTTTAGTAGAAATTGGCCTGCTAAGGGGTGGACATATCCTGCTTATGATTCCCAGTCTAGGGGTAGGTCTAGACGTGGTAGGGGCAGGGCTCAAGGTTCTTTTAGGCCTAGAACAGGGAGTTCACCTGCTCAGATTTCTGGTGAGGGCAGGGGTCAGTCCTTTCGTAAACAGACCAAATGACCTGCCTTTTCAGCTGCCAGTAGATTCTCGTCTGGCAGCTCCTTTGGAAGGACGACTGTCTCTTTTCAAAGAAAATTGGGATTTAATTACTCAAGACAGATGGGTGTTGGACATCATTCAGCCAGTCCCTGTATCGGAAAGGGGCCTAGGATTTTATTCTCGCATGTTCCTAGTACCAAAGAAGGGGAACATGTGGAGACTGCTTTTGGATTTATCTCTCCTCAACACTTATCTGAACATTCCCAAGTTCAAGATGTTGACGTTACAACAGCTTTTACCTCTGCTGGGCAAAGATCACTGGATGGTAACTTTAGATCTCAAGGAAGCTTACCTTCATGTGCCTATCAGGCTAAGTTACAGGAAGTATCTGCGGTTTCGAGCTGGAGATTCTCATTATCAGTTCTCTGCATTGCCCTTTGGCTTATCTACTGCGCCCAGAGTATTCACAAAGGTTCTGGCTCCAGTGATAGCTTACTTCAGGCTACAAGGACTTCAAATCTATCCTTATTTAGACGACTGCCTGATTCTGGCTCAAGAAAAGGAAGACCTTCTACAGCATCTGGAATATCTTATAGCAGTGCTAAGATGCCTAGGGTATTCTGTGAACGAAATAAAGTCCAGTCTAGTACCCTCTCAAGACATGTGCTTTCTGGGTGTGAGACTGAATACAGCAGCCCAGATGGCCTTTTTAACCCCGGACAAACAAAAGAGTCTATCACTTTACTTCCATCAACTATCTCATCAGTCCGTGCTGACTGCAGAGACAGTCCTTCAAGCATTAGGGTTCATGGCATCTTGTATTCTGGTGCTTCCCAATGCCAAACTGCATATGAGGAAGTTACAATGGTATCTCAAAATGTATGGACACAGCACTGCCAGGATTTAGACACTGTCATTCAAATAATACCTTGCCTTCAAACAGAATTTTTGTGGTGGGCTCAGGAATGTCACCTAAACAAGGGACTCTCTGTGACCCGCCAGAGGCGAGTCAGATTTTACCGACAGATGCCTCAGACATTGCTTGGGGAGCTCATCTAAATGGAAAGTGGATACAAGACAAGTGGCCTGCCAGACTACAGCATCTACATATCAACATGAAGGAGATGTTAGCAGTCCAGTTCGCATTGCTGGCTTTCAAGGAGTTACTTCTTCCAGGGCAGGTGTTGATTCTAACAGACAACACAACTGTCATGTGGTACTTCAACAAACAAGGGGAACACATTCTTATCCTCTATGCAGGCAAGCAATGATTTTATGGGAGACTGCGCTACGCTTGCACCTAACTCTTCAGGCAAGGTTTCTGCCAGGAGCACAGAACTCCTTAGCAGATGTGTTAAGCAGACAAATCATGGATCCCCACAAGTGGAAACTGGATCTTCATGTATTTCAGAAATTGACAGTGTCATGGGGAACTCCAGACATAGATCTGTTCGCTTCTCCACTAAACCACCAGCTGCCACAGTTTTGCACAAAGGGGTTTCATCACACAGCTTGGAAAGTGGATGCTCTGTCTTTCAGTTGGACAAACCTTCATGTGTATGCCTTTCCACCTCTGCCTCTTCTTCCAAAGGTACTGTTAAAGGTCAGACAGGACAGGCCAAGGATGATTTTGATAGCTCCAGATTGGCCTTGGCAACACTGGTACCCTCTACTACGGAGTCTGGTAAAGAAGCCTCTATGGCCTTAACCTTTGATTCCACATCTGTTATCCCAGCAGGACGGTCATCTGCTCAATGTCAAGCTTCACTCTCTTCATCTGACAGCCTGGCATATTCTGTATTGAAACACAGCAGGTCTCAACTTCCTCAACAAGTTTTAAATGTGATTAGGGAAGCTAGGAGACCTAGTACAAGGAAAGTGTACGCAGCAAAATGGAAGAGATTTTTATTTTGGAGTAAAGCAAAGAATTTGGAGATTTCTGAGCCTAATTTGAGTATGGCTCTTCAATATCTTACTGAGTTACTGGACAAGGGTCTGTCCTTCTCTTCCATTAAGATTCATGCTGCAGCAATTTCAGCTCACTATGATTGTGACCCACCATTGTTTTCGCATCCTTTGTTCAAGCAGTTTCTTAGAGGGGCAAAAAATATAAGACCCCCACGTAGAGCTCCTACTCCTGCTTGGGATCTCAATTTTGTGTTGGAAAAACTTACTCTACAACCTTTTGAGCCTGCGGCTACTGCTGAATTGAAATATTTGTCATGGAAGACTGCTTTTTTGTTGGCTATTACTTCTGCAAGAAGGGTGTCTGAGTTGCAGGCCCTTATGGCAGTCGAGCCCTTTTGATTTTCCATAAGGATAGGGTATCATTACGCACTAATCCTTCCTTTATGCCTAAGGTGGTTTCTAGTGTGGCTTTAAACCAAACTATTCATTTGCCTACTTTTATGCAGACCCCCAAAATAAAGGGGAAAAGATTTTGCATACTTTAGATGTACACAGGCAATTGCTATTACTTAAGCAGGACTAAGGATTTTAGGCAGTCTCAGCAGTTGTTTGTTTCTTTTGCTTTGAGTTCAGGGCAAGCCTGTGTCAAAACAAACTATTTCTAGGTGGATTGGCTTTTGCATTGCATTTTGTTATTCCCATCATGGCAAGGAGGTTCCAGCTGGGATTAGGCCTCATTCCACTAGGGCTACTGCCACTTCAACAGCATTTCTACGGGGTGGCAACTAAGGATATTTTGGAAGCAGCTACTTGGAGTTCAGTGCATACTTTCTCTAAGCATTATCACCTTCCTATCTACTCTAAGTCTAGGGCTGGTTTTGCCACAGCTGTTTTGCAAGGCATGTTGTCAGCTCCTGCTTCTTTATGATTTGCCAGCCTCCTTACCTCTGCTTTGGGATTCTACCATTAGTAAGGACTGCAGCAATGGAAACGAAGAACATAGTACAGTTTTGTACCTACCATAAATGTAGATGTTCGAGGATTCCATTGCTGCAGTCCAATTTACCCTCCCTCCTTCCCTCTGTGTTTAGGGGTGGTTGTGTAGGTGAGTTTCCTGCTTATATTTTTGTATATATTGTTCATGTTTTGGTGCAGGTATTTTGGGCCTTGTCTTTTTAGGGTCTTCTGACATCTGGGGCAAGAAAAGACTGAGGATATGACGCCGGTCATGCGATTAGTACCCTGACGCACTGACGCCAGTCTACGCGCCTGACCGACGCCAGCCTTATACTCTGGTATTCGGGCCGACTGGATGCGGACTATACCCAATAGTAAGGACTGCAGCAATGGAATCCTCGAACATCTACATTTATGGTAGGTACAAAACTGTACTTTTTTAAATATTGTAGTAAAATTTGGTTGTTTAAACAACAACAACCACAAAATACGGAGTATGTGAAAAAGTATTTCTCCAAGATTAAACATCCCCTGACTCCACCTTGGGTTCTCCCACCTAAATATTACAGGCAGTAAGATAATTCTGTTAGGAAAATGCCCAAAGCTCTTTTTTTTGTTTTTTTTTTTTTAATTTTCTATTTGTGATTTTGTGATCTCAGTTTCTTCAGTTTCATTGTTTAATGTTTTTATTATTGTAGCTGTAATTATCTTTTGATAACCCATATCTGATGTAATTGTATTTTGATTTATGAAGGGAGTGTGTGGCAATGGGTGTCTATTAAAAAAAATACATTGTAGAGCTGATATCCATTAAAGTGTTATGAATATGATAGAGTACCACAGTATTCCATTTATTCTTATTTTTTTTTGAACAGGGTTCATTTGGCGATAGCAGTACAAATTTTTTGTTCAGGATTACAGTTGATAGAATAATCTGCAGCAAAAGTGGAACAGCTTGTTCCAGAACCGTCAATGTGTATACTAAGGTATGTGAAAATGAATTTCTAAAACAGCATTCTGAATTAATACATATGATACTATAGTGATAAGTTATCCTGTACATTTGTTTTAAGGTATGTTTATTAGATCTTAGTAGTGCAGAGGATGCCTGTCGACTGCCAAACAGTCACAAGAATTTGTTGTTGATGTGGGACAAAATTGTTTTAGAATAGCAAATTATTCCTTGCTAGAGTCATACTTATCTCTGGCAGTTCTTCTGAAGTACTAAAGTATAATAATGTATATTTCAAATAGTAAGCATTACGTTACTAGCCTCATGTGTAATAAAAAATGTGAATGTGTGATTTAGTTGCATTTTTGATTGATATGCTAGTGAGCAGAGTAGTATACTAGATCATAAAATTAACTTTTAATGTAAATTATATGGCTGCTTCATAATTAACTTGTAATTTGTTTTCTAACAACAGAAAATTATTACAAGTATGGCAATTAATTATAACATAATTCAGAAAACCATGGTCTATTTAGTGTATGCCACTGAAAATCAGCTGCTATCTCAGTTCACCTGCCAGAAACTGTAAACGATGTAGATTATGCAAGAAAACCCAAATATTTTCCTGTTTCCGAGATATGCCAGATTAAGGAGTACTTAAGCAGTTGTGGCTATAACCCCATCAGGGTCATCATGCAAGGTGGCTTCATCCTGACAAAAATGTAGTACACTGGTCTTTTTTTGGGGGGGTAGGGGGCAACGTGTAATGCTGGTATTTTTTCAATAAAATGTGTGCAAGGTTTGGTTTACTCATCTTTTTCAGATCCTACTAATTACATCACTCATGAGTAGTCAACTTCAGAAAAACTGGATGCATTTTAGGAGTTTTGTAATATATAAATATTTGTGGAGCTTGCCATGTTTCAGGTCTTCACCAATTTGAGGAAACTTGACTTTTTCTTAGCAGGCAAAATTATTTTTTTCCTGTGCTAAAATAAATTTGAACACATTTTAGGGAACTATCTCTATCTATCTATCTATCTATGTATCTATCTATCTATCTATCTATCTATCTATCTATCTATCTATCTATCTATCCACCCATATGTCTCATAATGCAGAGCAGTGTAGTAACTGTTCACATCTGCATTTTCTACTTTTAAATTGCTTTTCCCCCTCATATCCAGTTTAATTATCTTGCTTTTATTTGATATTTGACCATTTTTCATGTGGTTGCTCTACTGATATTTTATCCATGATCAAAGACAAAGCTTGTTTATGTATTTGCATATTCCACTGCCTGCAATTCTCCCCATAGCACAGCCTGTCTCTGGTTACATGTATTTGTCATTCGAGTGCAGGTTCACAGCTTGACTAGTACTGGTAATCTTGTGTTTAAAAATTCAAGGAACTTCCTGGCTTTAACACTTCTTTGACCTGGTATCACTTGTAACATGGCTTCATTTTTCCTTACCCTGCTACATTACATTTGGCTGCATCCTGAGCCTTTCTGGCTGCTTTGTACTGGACGTGTTATGCAGGTTCCACCATGGTTCTGTTACTGAAGAGTGTTGGTCATCTGCTGTCTTTGGGTGATCCTGTAAATTAATTTGAGTGCTTCCAGTGTTGAGATCACAACTCTTTTAGCCTAATAGCATTGCTGGATACATTTGAGCAGTAACTAGTCTGACTTTGGCTGGAATGTTACTAGTTCTTTGCAGGCTGTCATTTAATGCTCATATGTATTCTCTTTTCATTTATTATACAGTGTCTGGGTTCAGCTATAGCATATTGGAGCTCAATCCATGGATATGTTTATGTCTATTGCCAGACTAACATGAACTGCATACATCTTGCTGGGGTACTCTTTATTTCCCCCACTCTTTAAACAGTGCCAAATAATGATAATGTAGCTGAGGTTTATAACTGAGCAGCTTGGCTTTAGGTTGCACTAAGATGCTTAACTAAAGATGACTATGAATTTTTACTTTATTGACAGGGCACTGAACAGCACCCACATGAATAATTAATAAGCAATTTTTGTGAGCTGTAAGTTAAGCACACTGAACCCCCCACCCCAACTTCTCCAGTTCGGAGAGCCATTGTCACAGTAAAACTGCATGGCAGTGATGTCAGTTGCAAAGAAGCTTAACATATACTCAGAACTGCAGATGCTTAATGCAAACATGAACCACAGCCCAAAACATTCTATATTTGCACTAGACATCCTCAGCTACAGCCCCAAAGTATTGCCAGTGCTGTTGGTGCAAGAACACCTAAGTGGGTATCTTGAAATCTAAGCCTGCAGTATTAAGCCATATTCATTTTTTCAACCAAACTCTGAGATGCCAGGTGTTACTAAGTGTAAAGTAGTTTGTACTGAGGCATATCCTGCTTACATATGCTCTTTGCAAACAGCTGCCATCTGTCACATCTTTCCATTAGTTGCAAATGCCATTTGAGTTTTGAATGCACTGTCTTTGTTAATACCATACAGGGACAGCAGAGATAAGAATCTTTTCAGCAGTCAAGACCGAGACACTATTTTGAACTAATATTATGCAAAGCTTCTTAAAATATTGTGTTGTCAGAAATATATTTAACCATCAAATGCCTGGAATTGAACTGTTTATGACAGATGAACTTACAGAGATTTGCTGTCATTAATATTAATGCATCTAATGGCTGCAACCTATATTTAAATATCTTTTTGTGTGTCTTACATTATGTAATCTCTTGCTGAATCTGGGACTTTTTCTGCTCCCTGGGATTCCAATTATGACTTTGTAAGGAAGTTAGAAAATCCTAGAGTGACATAGGAAAGTGGTTGAGCGTAACCTGGCCTCTTGATGGAGTGGTCATAACTCCATTAAGATAACTTATCACATGCTCATCATTCTCATTGCTGCAGTAGCATATGGATTGTATCTTGTCCGACACACTGCAGCCTACAAGCTTCCAAAAGGTCTGGATCCTTTCCTCTGATCCACTCTGCTGACTGATTGGCCAGCCCTGAAGAGAGAAAATCAGCAAAGGGGAATATCATCACTACTTTCTTGCCACCTCACGAAAAAGCAGCTCCAAGAGGTTCCACAAGGGCGGTAGCTTGGTCTTAGTTTTTTTTTTTTTATCTGGCAGATAACTCCACTTTGGGGAATTTATTATTTGCTGTTGTGTAGATTTGCTCTTTTTATTTAAAAACAAAGAGAGATTTAACTAAGATAAGAGTTGAGAACTCCCTATGGGACTTAACTTTTTCTCAGATGTGTTATTTTATACACACACACGCACAAGGTTACTTAACTGGTGTGAATAGTCTGTGTTCTTATTTAAAGTAGACCCGTATACACACACACACACACACACACACACACACACACACACACACACACACACACACACACACACACACACACACCTGTGTGTGTGTGTGTGTGTCTGGGTTTATTTATTTAGATAATAAAAGTGTTTTTACTTTTATTATTTTCAGAGGTCTTAGCACCTTAAAAAGACTTGAATTTCTGTTCTTCTATTTGGTTTTCTGTCTAGGACCATTATGCTGGGGCTTATTTGACAAAAAAAAATGTACTGCTTATGCAGACTGTTTTGTGTGGGCTACTGTTTTTCTTTGCATGGACATTATATCTATATGTAGTGCTTTTGTTAACTCCGTATAAACTTGCCTCACAATGTTTTGCCTGTCAGACTAGTCGCTACTGTGGTGAAGTACTGGCAGCATTCTTTGTTATGGCACAAACTTGGCCTGAATATGTACTGCTTGTGCACACATTTTGACTACTTACCTGCCATTTTTACATGTCAAACAACATTTATTTTTAAATCTAGGACACTTAGACATTCTGTCAGCTTAATGATTCTCTTTTATGTGACATGTACTGCTTGCGTGCATGACGTGATAGCTTACCTGATATTTCCCTGTCAGACTATATTTACTTCAGAAGGGTACAGACATGTTTTGGTGTACTAACTTTGCATTTACTGAGTATGTACTGCTTGGGTTTATGATGTGAGAAGATGCCTGCCATTTTTCCATGTCAGCTTAAGTTTTTACTTATTTGCTTTGTTGACTGGATTTAAATACACTGACCGTGCATTACAGGGTTATCTGTATTGAGTGGGCACATAGTGACAACGTATCTGCCATTGTCAGACAAACTTTTTTCATCTAAAGTGATCTGACATTATCCTAAGTACAGCTCATATATTTACAGGGTGTGTACTGCTTGTGTTCACAATGTGACAACTTGCCTACCATTTCTGCTGTCAACCTAATTTTATTTATGGGGAGTTGCAGACAGGATTTTAATGGACTGCTTCTCCATTTACTGGGGTACATGTGTTCAGTGTGCATGCAGTGACAACTTATCTGCCATTATGTCAGTCAGTCAAAACACTTTAACTACTAAGATTTGTTGCATAATGTATTATATGGCTCCTATTTTTATAGGGTAAAGATTACTTATGTAAACTATGTAACAACTTATTTCTGCTGTCAACCTAATTTTATTTATGGGGGTTGCAGGTGGGATTTTAAAAACTAGTAACCAGAATGAAAACACACTCATAGGTTCATAGGTAGGTACTAGGCTATTGGTCCTAGGGCCTATATAAGCCTAGCCAAAAAGGTAGGCTTTCACCACCCAAGAAAATTATTTTCTTGTGCCCCTGTCGAGAGCCACAGAAGTGATCCCCAGGGTGAATTTCTTATCTCCCATCCAATCATCAAGATTTTTCATGAAGAGTGCTAATGAGGAGCTTTGTTTGATATAGATAGATAGTTTGTTTCAGAGTATGGGAAGTCTCTGGGACAGGAATCTATCCCTCCAGTATGTTCTGTTTATTGTAGTGACAAGGTTTAGGTCCCTAGAGCGTGTAGCTTGGAGGGATTGGGATTTCTTTAAGTGGAGCATATCCAACAGCTCTGGGTTTGACATAGGTTTGTATGTTAGGCAGAGATCGCCACTGAGTAGGCGATATGTGACGGAGTAAAGCTGGAGTTTTTTAGACGGTTTGCGTAGTGCATCCGTTTGAGGCTGGTAATCCTCTTTGTGAGGTATTTCTGCTGCCTTTCCAGTTGTTGTAGATGTCTTGTGAGGTACATACTAAAAGGGGCATTATATTCTATAATGAGTCTAATGAGTGAGGAGTAGAGAGGAGCAATTACCTCTTTTTTTCCTGGATGAGAAACCTTTTGTGATGAGGTGTTCCACTTAGAAGGATTTTCTTACTGTGGCGATATGATTAACAAAGGAGAAACTACTGTCCATCTATGTCCCCAGGTCTCTTATCGCACTTTCAGTGTTAAGTAGACTACCACTTATGTGGTTGGTCATGGGTACAGAGTTTTTACCAGAAGGAATGAAATTACACTTTTTGACATTGAGCTTGAAGCCATGGCTTTGACACCAGGCATCTGTCTCCGTGAGGCCCTTTTGTAGGATGTCCACATTGTTTGGAGTTTCGATTATGGCTCCAAGTTTGCAGTCATCTACAAACTTCATTAGCCAAAGTCCTTCTGTGTTAGCCCGTACTTCAGAAAAGTAGATACCAAACAAGAGAGGATCCAGGACTGAACCCTGTGGTACTCCACTTGTCACTGGTCTGAAGTCGGATTTGGAGTCTGCTACTTTCACAGTGTGGGTTCTGTCAGTGAGCCAGTTGGCAACCCATCTTGTCTAGTTGTTATTTCTCTTGGGCTTGATAGAATGGAACTGCAGTGGTTGGAACTTCTCGTGTACCTTCTTAATAGTATCCTTTTGTTTTTCCTGTATCTCAAGGTCAGTCTGTGTCTCAAGGTCTCTCAGAGTTCCTTGGAGACCAGTTCTTGTGACGGTAATGGTGCAAGGTTTGTACCTTTCTCTGGCAGACCAAAGCACATTATTTTTATAAATAGTTGTACAACACCACAGAGTTGTGGTATATCAACTAGCCAGGGGCAAAATGACGTAGCCATATTCAGGCTGTCAATGACTATTTGGGAGTTAGCTCTTTAGCATTCCTAAACTCTTCAGACACCTTAGTTTTCATTAGAGCAACTTATAGTGGCAGACTAACTGAGTACCCTCACAGTGATAGTCGATATGAGTAAGTCTTCTAGGTATTGATCGATTTCTGGGGAACTCCTCAAGCCGATCTGTTAATGTTCTTTCAAAACAGACAATACATACCTTTATATCACCTTTCATGGGAACTTTCTTTATGCTGCCCACAGTTTCAACAGATATCGAGTTAATTTCTGAATATTCAGAAAGACGCTCCAAAATATCTTTCTGGTGAATCCCTTTGGACAAGGCAATATTGTTTCTTCCTTTTATGGAATTGGTCAAGAGAAACATCTTAAGACAGGTGCAAACTTGATAAAAGCATTTGGACTACAGTTTTGCATTCAGAGAAGTACATTTTAAGTACATTTATAATTGATCGTATATGATTTAAATCAGTTTTGTGTGCTTTTGGTCTTTATCTGAAGTTAAAGCTAAAGCTACTACTTTAAGGCATTTTTATAGTCTGCATTGCTTTTTGCTTTCTCTGCTTGGCCACTGTATTTTTCTGAGTTTGCTGTACCTAGCTGAAACTCAAGCCTGTGGAAATTAACCCCCCCCCCCAGTATTTTACATCACACAAGCAGTCTGCCATTTCAGCCTTGAGACTGCTGCAAGTGTGATAACAAAAGGATCTGGACTATATTTTTTACATTCGGAGAAGTACATTTATAATTTCAGTTATCCATCCATCCATACATCCACAATGCCTTTTTCCATTTTTGCATATGGGGTTGGGGTGTCATACCTCTCAACTGTACATATTTTCTCAGAATGTCTAGATTTTTGCCTCATATTTTTGATCCATTTTTCATAAAATTGTGTGGTTTTCCGGCAAATTAGTGGCAATCATTAAAACCTTAAGTTAGAAAATAATGACAAATATTTGTGTTTCAGACTTCATACCCTTCAGAAAATTCATGGTGATGCAAAACTTGTTATTCTATTAACTTTCTATGTTTGTAAGAGCTAAGAGTAATATTTAAAAATTGTCCCTATTTTTGGGCCTTTCTCTCACTTTTATTTATGGCTTTGTCCAGATGTCTTGCTCTAAGAAGTTGAGAGGTATGGGTGTCACTTTAACAGTGACAATCATCTAGCGCCAAGGTTTACACTGCCGCAGTAGTTTTTCCACATCACACATTCATATGCACACTCAATCCTACCATTTAAATCAGTTTTGTGTGTTTATGCTCTTTATCTGAAGTTCAGGCTATTAATTTAAAGCATTTTATAGTCTGCATTGCTTTTTTGTTTTCTCTGCTGGGCCTGTGCTTTTTCCTGAATTTGTTGTAGTTAGTTGTAACTACAGCCTTTTGTAATTAATGCAGCCGACACACACACACTAATTTACATCACAAGAACAGTCTGCCATTTCAGTCTTGAGACTGCTGCAAACATGATAACAAAATCATTTGGACATTTTTTATATTCTGAGAAGTACAGTTTAAATACATTTTTAATTGCACTTATCTTACTATTTAAGTCAGTTTTGCATGTTTTTTGCACTTTATCTGAAGTTAAAACTATTGATTTAATGCATTTTGTATTATGCATTATTTGTGCTAGGCCTAGGCATTTTTCCTGAGTTTGTTGTAGCTGTAGCTAGTTGCAACCTGAGCCTTTGGTAATTAACCCCCCCCCCTTGTATTTTACATCACACAAGCTGTCTACCTTCTCAGTCTTGAGACTTCTGCAAGCTTGATGACAAAAGCATTAGGACTACAATTTTGCATTCAGAGAACTACATTTAAAGTGCATTTATATTTGCACTTATCTTACCATTTAAATTAGCTGTATGTGTTTTTTGCTATTTATCTGAAGTTAAAGCTATTAATTTAAGGCATTTTTATAGTCTGCATTGCTTTTTGGTTTGTCTGTTGGGCCTAGGAGTGCTTCTGAGTTCCCTCTCACTTTCTTATTCTTTTGTCTTTTCCCAGTTAGGGGTCACCACAGCGGATCACCTGTCCGCTCATGATTGGCAGTGGAGTTTTACGGTATCGAGTTGCCAGCCCAACCTTCTATTGTGGAGATTTTCTCCTCAGGCCTCTGCTGACAATGGGTTTCCACCCATTTAGACTTTCCCGGTAAACAAATGTAAAATAAATAAAATAAATTGATTTTAATAACTGCCTTTGATTCAGGTGTCACTCCAGAATCTAATATCTATCAGTCTGGGAGAACATAGTTAACTCACAAGATATCTACAACAACTGGAAAGGCCGTAGAAATACCTCACAAAGAGGATTACTGGCCTCAAACAGATGCCCTATGCAGATCGTCTCAAAAAACTCCAGCTTTACTCCGTCACATATCGCCTACTCAGTGGCAATCTCTGCCTAACATACAAAGCTATGTCAAACCCAGAGCTGTTGGACTTAAATAAATCCCAATCCCTCCAAGCTATATGCTCTAGGGACCTAATCCTTGTCACCACAATAAACATAACATGCTGGAGGGATAGATTCCTGTCCCAGAGACTTCCTATACTCTAGGACAAACTACCTATCTATATCAAACAAAGCTCCTCATTAGCACTCTTCAAGAAAAATCTTGATGATTGGATGGGAAAAAGGAAATTCCCCCCAGGGATCACCTCTGTGGCTCTGCTCAACAGGGGCACAGGAAAATCATTTTCTTGGGTGGCGAAAGCCAGGGTACCTTTTTGGCTAGGCTTGTATAGGCCCTAGGGCCGATAGCCTAATACCTACCTATGAACAGACCACTTTGCTTTGACAAGGATGATCCTGTCTTCCTTTAGCTTTTGGATATTGGCTAAAACTTTTATCTATCTCCTTACAGGCTTTTTTAGGCAATGTTGAAATGCCAAAACTAACAACATAGCAAAAAAAAAAAAAAAACAAACTAAAAAAATTTTAAGGTGATACTGTTCAATGCTAGGAGCCTAAACAAGAAAGTCCACACTCTACAAACTCTCTTCACTCTGGAGAATGTAGACATCTGTACTGTTACAGAGACTTGGTTTAAAGGTGCAGAAAGTATTCTAGCAGTGGAAGGTTACAGTGCCTTCCACATATTCAGATGAACAGCAGCACAGACAGGGACTAAATGTGGAGGTATCTTAATCAACTTTAGCAGCAAATACAACTCCAGGTTGCTTAAACATGTTGATGCCCTGGAGTTCATCCATGTCCAAGTTTCTATAGGCAAGGTTCCCTATCATGTACTAGCTAGCTAACTACAAGTTGTCCTCTATGATCCACATAGTTCCACAACTCTTACCTAGACTTACTAGAGATGCTCACCATCCAACCAAATACCCTATTCATGGGATACTTTAACTTCCCCGCTATAGACTGGAAAACTTACACTGCCTCTAACTCACAGGCACAACATTTCCTGGACTTTATCAACAACAAAAAAAAAAAACACTGAACCAGATATTGCACTTTCCAATCAGAAGATCAAATATATCGGACTTAGTCACCAACATGGGAAAGCATTACCCACTCACCCCCCTCTGTCACATCCTAATTGGTGAAGTCAGACCACAAAGCTTTCTCTTATGAAGTAAAAATTAACCCAGAAAAAAAAAAACAACTAAATCCTTAGCAGTTAGAAACCATACTAAAACTGCAAAGCGTCAGTTTGTCAAAATTTATGGCACCCCAAACCACAAAAACACAGCTACCTATGCAGAATTATTTCTAGAAGCCGTGTACAAACAAGTAAATGGCTGCATTGGGGCTGCCATACCTACCAAGAAAATAAACACAGTGGAATCCTTACCTCAGTAGGCTATCTAACAAAAAAAAAAAAAAAAATCATGGACAAAATCAGAAAGAACAGTTTTCATAGAGACAAGAGCTCTCTGATTCAGCTACACAAGAAACTGAGAGGCCTAATGAAGTCTAATAAGACCAGTTATGTGGTCAAGAAAGCCTCTCAGGCTAAGGAGCATCACAAAGCCTTTTTTCAGCTATTTCAGGAATCTTAAAGGTAATAATCAGCAGTGTGTATAACCCATGGTAAATGGTACAATCTTCACTGACTAAGGTGACATAGCAAATCTACTGGCTGATAAATTTAGCTCTAACTTCACCCTCCAGTCCACCTCCACTAGTCCCTGTGAAATCCCTTCAAGCATATTCCCAACTATCAACAGGGAGCAGGTCCTGGAGGTGCTTGATGAGGCCAAAAACAATGATTCAGTGGGCCCCGACAATATTCCAGTTGTCTCATAAATAGCCTAAAACATGACCTAGCAGGACCACTTGATGTGCTTTTCCGCTGCAGCCTCTAAACAGGCTATGTGCCAGGTGAATGGAGGGTCACAACATTAATCCCTCTTCATAAGGATGAACCACCAAATGACCCTGGAAGCTATAGACCCATCAGTCTGACAAGTCTGATATGCAAAGCCATGGAAAGCATTATCATGGAAATGATCAACAAGGACATTGGCAGCCTACAGACACTGGACCCATCCCAGTTTGACTTTAAGGGAAGATCTTGCCTTTTTAACCTGATAGACTTCTTCAAGAGGGTCACCATGGCTATGGATAAGGGAAAAACTGTGCATACCTCCTGCCATGACCTAGCCAAATCATTTGATACAATACCTTACACAGTTATTGTTGACAAACTCTCAGAACTAGGCATAAATCCCTACATTACTCATTGGCTTGCCAGCTGACTCACAGATATGACCTAAGAAGTCAGAATCAGTGAAACCACCTCCACCAAGAGACCGGTCACCAGCGGAGTATCCTCAGGCTTTGTCTACACAAGCTAATTATTTCATCAATAAAACACCCCTAAGAGATGACCCAATATTTAGAGATCTGAGAACATAAGTAGACTGTAATCTTGCATTTGACCAACATGTAACCAAGATAGTAAGAAAAGCACTTTGTATCACCCAACTCATAAGCAAGGGTATGGCGTCCATGTCCAAGGAAGTAATAATACCACTCTACTCAGCCCTCAGAGAACCATCATCGAGTACAGTGCCACCTTTGGCATGTACCTTGCCAGGTACTTGCAACAGATGAAATACCCTCAAAGGTTCTTCACTAGGAGAATTCAGGGTATGAATGCCCTATCCTATACAGATGACCTTAAGGTCTTATCTTTGTAATGAATCTCCTACAGGTTACTGAGAGGCAGTCTATGCCTAACGTATAAGGCTTACTTAGTTCCAGCTAGATAGACAATACCAGAAACACTAGATTTAAGGGCCTGAACTTTGTATAGGACCTACTGGAAGGAACGATATGTATCTCAAAGGATCCCCACACTATGGAATAAGCTCTCCATCTGTGTGAAACAGAGCTCATCCCTTAACCTGCTCAAAAGAAAACGTGATCATTGGATGGGAAATGACAATTTCACTCCCAGCTTGGCCTCCATGTCTCTGATGGACAGAGGTCAATGGTAAGTAAATCAATCCCCCAACTAACATACCCCCTACACACGACCATTAGCTACCTCTACTAACATACCCTACCATATTGGCATTCAAGGAACTTTTGGATAAAACTGGGTTGGGTTGCACAGCTAGGCTTATAAAGATCCTGGTGGTCAGTCTACTGTGAACCTATGAACTTATCACAAGCTCTTCAAAATCTGGATGTAGTTGCAAATAAAAACTCAGGGAGTTCTAGTCACCCCGATATATTATATTTTAAATTGCCTGGATTCTGAACCCTTTTAGACACCTGTTTCTTGAGGATTTGGTGCAGATACTAAGGGAGGCAAAAAAATTACTTTTAGAAAATCTTATTTAGGTTCATAGCTGTTTACTAGGCTAATGACCACAAGGGCATTTTTAAGCCTAGCCATGCATCCCAAATCTCTAAGTTCTGATACTCTTGATGAGTGTAAGCAGGGGTTTGGGAGACAAAACATTTACAAGCAGGGGCCTGGGAGATCCATTTACAGGTTGCCTGTGTCCATTAGAAACATAGGTGCCAAAGCGGGTGTAGAACAGAGCATGTGTTGTATCTTTAAGAAGCCTTTCCAAGTGTAGGCATGTGCATATAAATAGTGAGCACGGGCAGGCAGCAGTGCCATTTTGAGAGAACAGCGACAGTGTTAACATGTATGAGTGTAGTAGTCAGTCTGTTTATAAGTTTAAGTTACTAATGCGTTTGTATATAATAAAGCTACTTGAACCAAACCTACAACTGTTCGTCTGTTTTATCCAGATTGGACGAGTGACATGGTGTTGGAACTGGTTTTGAGACTGCAACTTCTTCAAGCCATGAGTTGCCAACTTGACGGTGAAGGTATATTGAGCAGGCTGGGTGATACATGTGCTCAAATAATTAAAAAAGGCCAGACATGAACTTCAGGTAACCAGAACTCGCACAAATGATTTAGTCTTCAAAAAAAAAAAAACATGCGAAGCATTCGTAAAACATGAAATGCATTATTAATCAAATGAGTAGCACAAAGCATATTATTAATCAAATGAAAGGAACAAAATACATTGTTGATTAAGCGAAGTGTTCGAAACCAATATATTTGACAAAATTATCAGAAATACTTATATGGGGTTCAGAGTTACCTCCGATTTGCATAATGAGCATGTTTAAAGTAAAACTAGCACAAGAAAAGTATAATGAGCATGATAAGAGGTTAAAAGGACATAAGTACAATAAACAGCAAAATAAGCTTAGAAAAGCAAGGCAACTGCATGTTTTTAGTGAACAACCATGGTTTGGCATGAGCCACTATTTCGCATGACCGAAGCCATTCAAAGCATGACTAGAGTTGTTTGAAGTATCTCAGAGTGTGCAAAGTGTTTGCAGTGTGTGTTTTACTACAGTGCAATTATTTTGAAGAGTTTACTGTATGCACAGTATAGTTATTTTGCAAAACTGCAGTCAGAATACAGCCATTTCGAAAAGTTTCTTGAGCTGTGTACATTTATTCAGAGTGTCACCATTTCAACATGTTTCTTACACTATACACAGTTATTTCACAAAGTACAGCCATTTTGAAGGATTTCTTGTGCTGTATACAGTTCATTTGCAAAGTGTAGACATTTTGAAGTGTTTCTTACTCTGCTTTTTTTGTGCCATATACAGTTAATTCATGAAGTGCAGTCATTTCAAAGTGTTTCTTACACTGATGAGAGTGGTTTCTCAAAGTACAGTGATTTCAAAGTGTTCTTGTACTATAGAGACTTATTTTGCAAAGTGCATTTTTTTCAGTCTGTTGTGCTACCAGGCATAGTTTCAAGTTCTGGCATAAACTTCTGGCAATATATGTTTATGTCTGTGCATGATTTCAAGGGACTTTACTACTGTGTGTTGATATGGCAGATATATTTTGCAGACCCAGTCCACTAGTGTTTGATCATATTATTGCAGAGTAATGGAGAGTTTTCAAGCAGGAATATGACATTTTAATACAAGCAGCTTTTCTGACAAAAATGCACATACCAGGGCATTAATTTTGCTTAACTTAGCATGGTCAGAGGCCATTGAAAGAGACCATTCATTTGTGTATGCACCAGCAGTATATGAAGGAGAGGGAAAATCACCATATTGATGTGCCAGCCTAACCAAGAGAGGACCCCGAGTACTTGAAATGCAAATTTCGAGAAATGTGTAACCCCCCATACAAATGTTACATTAGAGAGGCACCTATTGAGACCAAAAGCCAGGAGAAACTTTTACAGCTTATATCACTGACTTTAGAAATAAAGCTAAAATGTGCAGATTTGGTGATTTGAAAGATTTGATAAAGGACAGGCTTGTATGTGGTGGTAATAATGCTTCACTGAGAAAGATTTTGCTTTGTGACAGTGATTTAATGTTGAGCAAAGCTATAGAGATTTGTCAAATCCATGAGCTTACAGAAAGGCACACGAGTATGCTTGCAAGTGATAAGAGCATGGTTTCAGCAGCCTCTAGAGCAAACATAGACAGCATGCAGCACGTGGCTAGCAGAAACAGGCCTGAACACATAGCAGCTGTAACCCCTGTGGGCTTTCCAGGGAGTACCTGTACCTTTCCAGCAAGTTATAAGACTAGTTCAGTAAAACAGACATGCTCAGTGCAGTACAAAGGTGAGCCAGCTAAACCCAAGTCAAATTTTATTGTGAACTGTCGTAATTGTGATGCCAATCATGAGTCTAAGAGAGAAGTGCTTAGCATTTGGTCAACAATGCCACAAGTGCAAAAAAATGGAACCACTTTCAAAAGTTTTGTAAATCAAGCAAGCCTCATTCCGTTATCAAGAAAGGTCATTCAAAAAAGCAAGCTGATCTTGTAGAAAGCTGCAACCCATCTTTCTGTGTAGATGGTGTATCAGTGGTCAGTGAAAAGGTTACTGCAGTAGATTTGTTGGCAAAGAATGAAGTGCTTTGTACTGTCCTGATCATTGGTAAACCCATGGAGCTCAAAGTGGACACTGGTTCAAAGTGTAATATTATGTCAAGAGAAACATTTGCAAGAGTAAGAGCTGCTGAACAACTTAATTTGGCTAATTGTGCTAAGCTTGTTACTTATGAAGGTGAAGAGATTCAAACCCAAGGCTCAGTAGTGTTTTCATGTTATTCAGCTGGGAACAGTTACAGCTTGCAATTCTATGTAGTCAGAAGATATTTGAAGTCATCATTAGGTCTCAGAGACAGTTTAAGAATGAAACTGCTTTCTTTCACCAAAGAATTCCATCATGTAAGCACATGTCCTTGTTCCAGCTTCACTGATGCTATATTCTCAGAGTATGCTGATGTTTTCAATGACAAGCTAGGCAAACTTCCAGTTGTGTACTCCATGAAAATAGACTCAGACGTAATAGAGGTAAGTCCAGTGGTCAGACCAGTGACAAGATTTCTGATAGCTATGCAGGACAAAGTCAAGGTCCAATTAGATAAGATGGTTAATTAAGTTGTGATTTGTACAGTCGCAGAACCAACTGAGTGGATGTTTTCAGTAGCAGTTGCTCATATGAAAGGCTCAGATGAAATCCGAATATGTATTGACCCAAGAGACTTGAACAAAGCATTAGAGGCCTCATCATCCTATGTGTGCAGTCGAGGAAATTACTACCTTTATATCAAATGCTACTTTTTTTTCTGTCTTGGATGCAAAGAGTTCAGTTTGGCAAGTAATGCTTGACAGCAAATCTTCACTACTGGCTATATTCAGTATTCCATTTGGCAGATACAGATTTCTCAGAATGCCTTTTGGAATAAATTCTGCCAGTGAAGTCTTTCAGTGTGCAATAGAGCACATTTTTTGGGTTATCTGTGTGCCATAATAGTGGATGATTTACTGGTTTGAAGTAACGGAGTAGCAGAGCATGACAGAAACCTTAGGAAAGTTCTGGACAGAGCATGTGAAGGTAACTTGAAGCTCAATCCTCTGAAATATAAATTCAGGCTATCAGAAGTTACTTATGTAGGTCATTTATTTACCAGTACAGGCTTATGAGCAGACCCATCCAAATAAGCAGCCATTCTTGAGATCCAGCTCCAGACAATGTCCAAACCCTTACAGCATTTCCTTGGTATGGGTAACTATTTTGACAAGTTTATACATGATTTCCATGAGTTATCAGTGCCTTCAAGAGAGTTGGCACACGAAAATGTTGCTTGGTCACGGCTGGAACAGCACCAGAGATCATTTGATAACCTCAAGCAGAAAATTTCTAATCCACCTATATTGAGATATTATGATGTCCAAAAACCAGTATTTCTTTCCTGTGATGCTTCAAAGTTTGGTCTTGGTGCAGTTATTTTCAAGAGGGCAGAAACGTAGCCTATGCATCTAGAACTCTTACCCAAACTAAAAAGCAGCATGCTCAGATTGAGAAGGAACTTTTGGCAATTGTGTTTGCATATTCGAAGTTCCATGATTATATTTATGGCCAAGCTATCCATATCAAGACTAATCATCAACCTCTATTAACTATTGTGAAGATTGGGTGAAGATAGATGAAGGCTGCCAGCCTAGCCAGATAGAATTCTGGAGATAATTCTGTCATCTACAAATATTAATGTGAACCACAGGCTTGTTGTCTTAAATGGTAAAAATAGTAGTGCATGTGGAACTGAAAAAATGTAACAACAGTGCACTCTACTGACCAAGTAAAGAATGTTGTGACAATTTGATGTAAACACGGCTTCGGCCGGTCTAGATGAAGGAATTCTTGCTATTGTTTTAAGGTCATAGTTAATGGCCAGAATTTGCTTGTAAAAATGTCCTTAATGGCTTTGCTTCCTGACGTGGTGTGAGCTTACTAAAGAATGTAGCCTGGGAACCCAGGGAAGTGTGAAGAATGATGCAATGTGAACCAGGAATGTGATTTTAAAAACAGAGAGAATCAGAGAGCGTTACGCATTTTTGTCTTGATCATCCAACTCATCAGCACTGTCTGTGTTCTATATGTAAGTTTATTTTAGACTTGTGTTTTCTCTTACTCTAATCTTTCTAGTTTCTAGCTATTTCTAAGTGTTTTTCTGCGATGTCAGAACTGTACTGAATTATTTTAAGTATTCCTCTGTGATATCTGAACTCTTGACTAGCACTGTGTAATCAGAATTATTGTCTTGTATTTTTATTATTTATTATTAAATATTTTAAAACCTTTCAACTGTGGCTGTTTTGTGTAGAGATAAGCTAAGGTCTAAGAGTACATTGCTTGTATATAGTGATCCTGCACCAAGTCACTCTAATAAGCCTTGACTGTTTAGTTATACTACCAATTGAATAATAATATTGCACAGTAATAATAGGTTCATAGGTTCATAGGTAGGTACTAGGCTATCTGCCCGAGGGCATTTATAAGCCTAGCCAGAGTGTGTCTGTTTTCACCACCCCATTGATTAATTAACTGATTCTCTGTCAAGCAGAGCCAATGAAGTGATCCCAGGGATGTATTTTATGTTACCCATCTACTCGTCAAGGTTTCTCTTGAAGAGTGTTAGTGAGGGGCTCTGCCTGATGTAATTTGGAATTTTGTTCCAAAGCATGGGGAGTCTCTGTGACAGGCATCTATCCCTCCAGCATGTTCTATTTATTGTTGTGGCGAGGTTTAGCTCACTAGAGAGCGTGGCTCGCAGTGACTTGGATTTCTTTAGGTGGAGCATGTCCATCAATTCTGAGTTGAACATGGAACTGGAAGTGTTTTGTGAGGTACATCCCAAATGGGGCATTGTACTCTCTGATGGGTCTAATGAGTGACGAGTAGAGGGACACTATAACCTCTTGATTTCTATATTCAAACAATTTAGTAATTAGATAGGCCACATTTCCTAACTACTTTGGCAATATGATTGTCAAAAGAGAAATTACTATCTATGTGGGTCCCCTGATCTCTTATTACTTCTTCTGTATTAAGGGGGCTGCCACCTATGTGGTAATTTGTGGGTGTTTTGTTTTTCCCAAATGGGATGACTATGCATTTTTTGGCATTTAGCTTGAGGCCATGACTTTGACACCAGGTGTCCGTCCCAGTAAAGCCCTTTTGGAGGATGTCCGTGTCAGCCGGAGAGTCAATTATGGTTCCCAGTTTGCAGTCATCGGCGAACTTGGTTAGCCATAGTCCTCCTGTGTTTGCCTGTACTTCTGAGAAGTATATTCTGAACAGTAGGGGTCTCAGGAGTGAGCCTTGTGGGACACCACTTGTGACTGGTTTAGAGTCGGACCTGGAGCCCACTATTCTTATCGTGTGAGGTCTGTCTGTAAGCCAGTTGACAACCCATCTCATGACGTAGGGGTTTATGTTCAGGCTGGTGAGTTTTTCTGTAGTACCCGAGTGGGGAATGGTGTCGAAAGCCTTGGCAAGGTCAAGGTAGGCTGTGTGAACCACCCTAGTCTATGGCCTTGGTGACTCTCGAAGAAGTCAACCAGGTTTAGTAGGCATGATCTGCCCTTAACAAAGCCGAACTGGGTCGTGTCAAGTGTTTGGAGGTTCCCAATGTCTTTGTTAATGAGTTCCATGATGATGCGCTCCATAGCCTTGCAGACCAGGCTAGTCATGCTTATGGGGCGATAGTTACCATGGTCAGTTGTGGCCCCTCCTTTGTGGAGAGGAATAACCTTTGCTGTGCACCATTCTATCTTTATCCATATTACTAGCAGTCTGGAATACCCACAGTCAAACGGCCTGGCTAAACGTGCAGTATAGAGTGCAAAGCAATTGCTAGAGAGGTCAACGCGTGACAATACTGATATCTTCTTGAATTTACTTAATCTTAGAAATATACCCTGTGACAACCTACTTGTCAGACTTCTATCTAGGCAAACCAGAACAACCTTGCTTATCGGTTCTAGTTTGTTGGTGCCTAATGCTAAAAACATCAGAGAAATCAAAGCCCAGCTATTTAAGAAGTGTTCCTTTCAGAAGTACAGCTATGATAAAATGAGCAGATTTCTTCATCCGTTAAAAGGAGAGACAGTAAGGATGAAAACGGGGAAAGGCTTTGATTAAATTGGTCAAGTGAGAGGTATATGTGCCAAGCCGAGATCCTACTTGGAATCTGAAGGTATAGAATACAGGAGAAACCACAGACATCTTCTTTCTGTGTCAGAATCAATATCGCAGCATTGTACCTGTGATACAGACTCTAGATCTCAGAACAACCCAGACATTGTTCCTGTTAAAGAACATGTATCAGTACCTATTCCAGTTCCTGATGATGTCCCAGATGTCCCTAAAGTTGAACATTTCTTAAAGACAGTCCCCATTGCTAGACAGAGTTCTAATTTTTATGTCACAGGATCAGGTCGTATTTCTATACAGTGTAAAATGCACAGCAACCTGGACAAGATTGTCTCCTTTGTCTTTAGGTTTGTATAATTGCTTGTCAAAGAATTAGTTCTGTATAGTTGTATGTTGAAGGATAATTTCTGTACAACTGCATGTCAATCAATGTCATTTAGTGTATGAGCTATTTCTCAAAGAGGGAGGATGTAGAACACAGTGTGTGTTGCACCTTTAAGAAGCATTTCCAGTTGTAGGCACATGCTTATAAACAGTGAGCAAGTGCAGGCAACAGTGCCATTTTGAGAGAACAGCCAGAGTGTTAACATATATGAGTGCAGCAGTTAGTCTGTTTATAAGTTTATTTAAGTTTAAGTTACTAAGTGCTAATCCTGATGTGTTTGTATATAATAAAGCTGCTTGAATCGAACCCACAGCTGTTCATCTGTTTTATCCTGACCTGACAAGCAACACCGGGGATGAATTTTCTGTCCCTCATCCAATTGTCCAAAGTTGTACTTTAATGGGGTTAGGGAGGAACTCTGCTTCAGGTGGATGGGGAGCCTGTTCCATAGATGGGGTAGTCTCTGGGATACATACCTGTCTCTCCAGCAGGTCTTATTTATATTACAGGCAATGTTTAAGTCTTTAGAACAGGTAGTTCTGGTCCTATTTGTTTTGTGGATATGCAGAAGGTCCATCAGAGTGGGTCAAACAATGCCCCTCTATGCCTGGCATGAATCTTCCCTCAAAAGCCTCTAGGAGGCAGAATACAGGGATAGGGCCCTGAGGCAGTCTACACTGGACATTTTATTTATGCCTTGTATTCTTTTAGTGAGGAACCTCTGTGAATGTTCCAGTTATTGGATATGCTTGGTAAGGTACATACCAAAGGGGGCACTGTACTCAGTGATAGGTCTGATGAATGTTGAATACAGTGGAACAATGACTTCCTTGGACCTAGATGCCATACCTTTGGTTATAAGTTGCACAACATAGAATGATTTCCTCACTACTGTAGACAAGTGATGGTCAAAGGATAGATTACTATATATGTGTGTCACCACATCCCTGACTACTGTGTCAGCTCTAAGGTGTGTGTTTGTCAGTATCATAGTTACCAGGGGTGGATGTCTTCCCAAAGGATACTATTATACATTTCTTGGAATTTGGTTTTAGTCCATGGCTCTGACATCAGTTGTTTGTCTGTGTCAGACCCTCCTGAAGAACATTTATGTTGGTGTGGGATTCAATAACCGCTCCTAATTTGCAATCATCTGCAAACTTAGTCAGCCAGCAACCACTGACATTGGCTTTGACTTCAGAGAAGTAAATGCCAAAAAGGAGCTGTCCAAGGACTGATCCCTGAGAGGCTCCACTTTTGACTGGCCTCTTTGTAAAGGCGGACTCCCCATTTCTAACTTCCTGGGTCCTGTCTGTGAGCCAGTTGGCTAGTAATTTTATGTGAGAGCTTTGCCTCCATTGACATTGTGTAAATACATCTCTCACATAATATATCAGTTTGTTGGAAAATTAACTGGTTATCAGTAAACATGAGGCAATGTCTACATTGCCTCAGGATGCCCATATCCACCAAGTTGGTAATAGAGGCAGTGAGAATGCTCATATGCATGTCAATAGACCCTTTTTATTGATTAGACAGTTGGAGTGAGAATATCAAGTTGGAGTGAGAATATCAATCAATGTTAAGAGTATCTGGTTTGCAACTATGGGGACAGTGCTTGTTACTGCAAACTAGTTACCTGTGTTCAACTAGTTACTGGAGAAATTTCAATTTTGCTTTTACAGGAAAAATGTCAATCAAGGTGTCTGAGTCTGTACAGAGCACTGACAAACTCTTGAGGGGAAACTAATACGGTGACCCTAAAATTTTAAGGATGAGGTATTTAGGCAGATATTCTGAAGTTAGAAACAAATCAAGCATTGGAAGACTTCTCTAATTGTCACTTACCTAATTACCAGGGCCCTGTCTGGGATCGTATTGCTGGTGCAAGTTACTAACCCTGGCCTTAATACTACTTGTTAATGTACATCATGTGGCCAGTTCAGTATATCTGCCCCAGATCCATCTGTGTGATCAATGTTCTCTTAGTAAAACAGTTTCTTATTGGAGTGTTTCACCTTAAATCATTTGTAGTCAGATTGTTCCTTTCTGGAGCTCTAGTTTCTGTTGTAAAATTTAATTAACCCTCCATTTGAAACTGCTCTTCAGGCATATTTAAGGTTCATTACATGGAAAATTGTCATTTTATTTGCTCTGATATCTGCAAGATCAGTATCCCGGTTGCAAACTTTTTGGTGGGTAAACCATATCTGGTCTGTGCTTTGGATAGGGTACCTGTAAGAACAAATCCCTGCAAAAAGAAAAATCTGTGGTATCCCTCAAAGTCTCAGAAAACTCAGTGTGCAACTTATACTGGGTCAAAAACAAACCAAGCAGAAACTTCACAGTGTAGAGGCTGTGCTCTTTATTCCTTGAAATATGTTCTGCACCTAGTTCACTAATAAAAACTGAACTGTAAAGTACGTACTACAAAATAATAAAATAGGTAGTTCACAGTTGAGTTAAAAATGAAATATCCTTTATTGAAACACACAAACAAGCGATCCTAGTTGCATATAATGAAAAGCATAAGTGTGTAGCCAACTGTGTTTTTTGTCAGCGCATACAGGAAGGAGACATGTTTTTCTGTCCTTATTTAAAAAAACTGATTAAAACCGCCGCAGGGGGGGACTGTAACTCAATGCAAGTGGTTTACAGTGCAAACTGCAGTGACTGTGAAACATTTTATGTGGGGAAAACATTCAACAGACTTAAAAGAAGGATTTTCTAAAATTAGAGCTAAGTACAAGAATAATACACTGGTTCTGCACCTGCAGCTTCACAAAAGACACACTAGCTTTACACTTTAAATTATTTATCGTGTGGACCTTTTGAAACTGAAAGGCGATATCCCTAACATTTTAGAAAAATGTGAACTACCATGGCAGAAGAAACTCAACTCTTTTAGAAAACTGGGGCTTAATTATCCTCGCTCCATAAAAAGCATACTAGAACTCAAAAAACTCTCCCACTGTTTAAAAGACTATTATGATATGGGACCGATTAATACTGACATTACATGCAAATATTGTTATAAATGGTTTACTGACATAATGTTGAATGTCATAATGTCTAATAGTCATTTGGATGAAAAATAACATCTCAACCCAAAACACTGAATTATCAAAATGTCTACAATCATTTCACTGAAAAAGCAATGAGATCAACTTTATTTTTGCAGGGGGCTTAGGCCCCCTGCACCCCCCATGTGGGGGGCTGCACCCCCCACACTTAAATATATCAACTATGAGATCGCACTACAGTGCAGAAATGGGCAAATTTGATAATTTCAACATTGTGTATTTAGACTAATTTTATTTCAACATTTTGATAATTGAATATAGTGTGTTCAATCAATTCAAATGCAACCATTTAGCATTCAACATTATGTCGGTAAACCGTTATAAACAAATATCAAACATTACAAATATTTTACAATGAAAGTAACTGACATTGGTGCTGTTTTCTGATAATTGTACTCATTTAAACTGTTTTCTTAGTTAGGTACCACACTTGCATAGATCCCCAGGGCCTTAATGCTTTAATTTTAACATTTTCCACTGTATTTCCACCTTAGCAATTTTAGCTATGGTTTTCAGCCTACTTTGGGGTTCACTTGTAGATTTATGCACATGTGTTCATCAATATTATGATTTTTTTTTTTTTTTTTTACACACAATCCTGATGAAGTATTTATTTGGTACGAAACTGATCTTTACTAAAAGTGTTTCAGTTTATAAGTTACAATTATTTATTCTGATAGATGTCTAGTGATAGAGCTTTTTGTTAGTTAATTAATTAGTCATTTTGTTAGTGTGTTTGTTTCTTAATTAAGTTTGGATTAGTAGGTTAGCCTTAATAAGCGGTTCTTAAATTATATATTTTAATTTAAATACTAAACCAAGCAAAGGTCCAAAAGTTGAACAGAACACCAAAAGCCAGGAACCGATAAATAATCCTTTATTTTACAGATTAAGGGCTTTTGTCGGCTTATATCAAAAAGACTTCTTCAGAATCTCTAAATCCCATCAATTAAAACATTTAAATAGCACTAATCACACACCACCTGACATAACTACTAAGAACATTTAAAGAAACATCCTGCCCTATTTTTTAAAAAAAATTTGAAAACAGATTTAGATAAAAATACAATAAAAGTTGTCTACAAAAACAACTTAAAAATAAAATAAACACACCTATACATTGTATTAATAGTCCTTATATTGTGTAGGAACGTAACCTTAAAACACTGCTAATGAAACAGCTATTATTTAACCCGGGGAGGGGGGGGTATATGCTTGCAGTTTAATTTGCCAAAGCAATTCCTTGAACTCTAAAATATCTTTCCAAGGCCCACCCCTTGGGTTCTGTATAACATGCTCAATACCAATGAACAAAAACTCATGGTCTAAAAATTGACTCACATGTTTAGCCAGGGCATTGGTCTTTTTAAGATCCCTTATATCCAATGTATGTTCATACACCCTGTTCCTAAACCGTCTGAGTTTTTCCCACATAAAAACGGGGACATTTTTTATACTTGGCTATGTATACAATTACCCTGGTGTTACAATTGCAGTAAACATAGGATTTCATAATTTGACTGTTAATCGCAATGGAATCACCTTCCAACATGAAGGGACACTGGGGACAAACACCACACTTTGCTGTGCCTCTCTTTCTGAGACCTATTCCAGTATTAAAACCAGCCTCAGTCTCCAATAGGTTCTTAAAGGATTTCCCTTTTCTGTATACCATCTTAGGTTCTTTCCCCAAGAAGTCTGGAATCCCTTCAAAACACTCAAAAACATGCCAATTCCTCCTTTATACTTCACAAATACTCATAAAATCAAGGGTGTAAGTAGTAAAAGCCTTTGTATGAGACACCTGTGTTTCATTGTGAACATTGGCCAACCTCTGAATTTTGCCACATGTTCCCCCAAGAAAGGGTTGAAAAAATCCCTTATGTCTTTTAACAAAAACTTCTCCAAATATTTGTGTAATCATTGGGCAAGGGTATCTCCTTGCCATAAACATCTCCACTAGTTTATTCCCTTCAGCTTCAAAGGTGTCATCTTCAGATATCATTCGGGCTAGCCTAACATATTGCCCCTTAACCAACCCTCTTTTTTGAAAATGGGGCTGGCAACTGCTGAAGTGTAACAAACAATTGGAGTATGTGGGTTTTCTGTAGATGTTACTGATATACATCCTATTATTATAATCTTTCCTTATTTCAACATCTAAGTAATGGATAATATCATTATGAAAAGAATGTGTGAATTTAAGGCAAGTTATGGTACTATTACAATACTCAAATTCTGGGATTTTCTCAACAGGCCCTGTCCATGTAATAAATTTGTTGTCCAAGAAAAGGCAATAGTTGGTCCAAAATTGTTCATATTCAGCACCTATTATAAATTTATTTTCCCATTCAAGCATAGTAATGTTAAAATAAATTGGAGTACAGGCAGCTCCCATTGTCACACCACATTTTTGGTGATAGTATTGCCCCTCAAAATATACATAACTGCATTTTAGTACCATCTCCATTAAGGTACTGATGACATATACCTTATTGTTAGTAAACTGCTTGGTTGTGACTAAATAGTCATAGAACCATTCAGAACCTACATCATGTGGAATTACATTGAAAAGATTTACAACATCAATGGTAAGGAACAGAATACTTTCATGAAATGTTAAATTCCTGATTTTCCCCAGAAAATCCCATGAGTCTGTACAAATTTCAGAATGAAGTCCCATACATTTTTTTTTTAATTTTACATCAATGTATTTGGAAAGAGGATGAACTTTTGCTCTAGAAGCATTTACAATGGACTTTAATGAAGGATCGGAAAAACATATGTGAATTTTTGGTAATCCATATATGGAGGGTACCATAGGATATTCACAATTCAAAAAGTTGTATTCATCTATAGTGATTGCACCCTGGTCTAACATGTCCTTGACTAAATAGTCAATTTTAACATAGGATACATTCACTGAACTGATGGACACTTCATACATACTATCCTCCAAAAGCATAGCATTCATGCGGTTAACATAATCAACTTTAGGCATTACAACAATTCCGCCACCCTTATCGGGCTTCATAACCCTTATGCTTTTATCAGAACAAAGCCCTTTCAATAACTTCCATTCACTTTCTGTGAAGTTGTTTAAGCTATCATTGAAGGCACTAGTCTCCAGAAACTTTTTAAATTCAAACTCACACAACCTTTCGAAAATGAGAAGGTGTGTACAAAGGGGGGGGGGTTAAAAACACTCCTACGGACCAACTCTTTATTGTAGTTGCTTTCAATCCTGTCACGAAAAACTAAAGCTAAATTAAGCTTCCTTGCAAACATTTTTAAGTCAACAATTAATGACTCAAAATTAGAAAACATCAAACATACAGAACAGCAAATTTTTTCCTAGGTAAAAAAATTGCTGTTCCAAAACACATATACACAACAAGCACACAAAACAAACAAGAATCCACATACATACACCTAAAATCTTACACCTAACCCTACACTAAACTATACACATTCCACTAACTACCCTCCATATTTGGATTACCAAAAATTCACAAATGTGTTTCCGATCCTCCATTAAGGCCCATTGTAAATGCTTCTAGAGCAAAAGTTCATCCTCTTTCCAAATACATTGATGTAAAATTAAAAAATGTATGGGACTTCATTCTGAAATTTGTACAGACTCATGGGATTTTCTGGGGAAAATCAGGAATTTATCATTTCATGAAATTATTGTGTTCCTTACCATTGATGTTGTAAATCTTTTCCATGTAATTCCGCATGATGTAGGTTCTGAATGGTTCTATGACTAGTTAGGACCAATCAGTTTACTAACAATGAGGTATATGTCATCAGTACCTTAATGAAGATGGTACTAAAATGCAATTATGTATATTTTGAAGGGCAATAGTATCACCAAAAATGTGGTGTGGCAATGGGAGCTGCCTGTGCCCCAATTTTTTCCAAAACTATTATGTTTTAATAGGAAAAGAAATTTATTATAGGCTCTGAATATGAACAATTTTGGACCAACTATTGCCGTTTCTTGGACGACATATTTATTGCATGGACAGGGCCTGTTGAGAAAATCCCAGAGTTCGAGTATTGTAATAGTACCACAACTTTCCTTAAATTCACACATTCTTTTCATAATGATGTTATCCATTATTTAGATGGTGAAATAAGGAAAGATTATAATAGGAGGTATATTAGTAATATCTATAGAAAACCCAAGTACTCCAATTGTTTGTTACTCTTCAGCAGTTGCCACCCCCATTTTCCAAAAAGAGGGTTGGTTAAGGGGCAATATGTTAGACTAGCCCGAAAAATATCTGAAGATGACACCTTTGAAGCTGAAGGGAATAAACTAGCGGAGATGTTTACAGCAAGGGGATTCCTTTGCCCATTGATTACATAAATATTTGGAGAAGTTTCTGTTAAACGACATGAGGGATTTTATCAACCCATTCTTGGGGGAACATGTGGCCAAATTCAGAGGTTGGCCAATGTTCACAATGAAACACTGGTGGCTCATGCAAAGGCTTTTATTACTACCTACACCCTTAATTTTTATGGGTATTTGTGAAGTATTACAACTTCTTTAAGATCATGGAAAAAGGTGACCCGGGTCTCTAAGGAAGTGAGAGATCAGAAATATAAAAAGATTGAAAGGGATAGGTCAGACTATAATCAGGGGCGGGCCTATCCAGTACGTGGGCATAATGGCAGGAGCTTCAATGAGGCCGGACAGCATGGCTTTTATCAAAGTGATGAAAATGAATGAGGAGAGCATGCTGTCCCTTTAGAGCAAGCCCCTGTGCAGCAATCGGAAAGAATCCCCAACAAGAGCTTGAACAACAATAGCCAGAGGAGAACGACAAACAGCTTTGGGAGGAACAAGAGGTGTTGTCCACAACACGGGTTTTGGACTTTGAATTTGACAACAGTGGATTGGGAGTTTATAATATTGGACCAAAAATCATCTTAAACAATAAAGGTGACTTTACAATTTACAATTATTCAGATGTGGTTATTGAATGTGAACATAGTGATATGCTATGCAGGGGACTGAACTTTGTTCCTACATGTAAAACTAATTTTGAGTTAATTGTTGACTTAAAAATGTTCACAAGGTAGCTTAATTTAGCTTTAGTTTTTCATGACAGGATTGAAAGAAACTCAGTAGGAGTGTTTTTAACCCCCTTTGTACACCCCTTCTCATTTTCAAAAAGCTGTGTGAGTTTAAATTTAAAAAGTTTCTGGGGATTAGTGCCTTCAATGAGAGCTTAAACAACTTGACAGAAAGTGAATGGAAGTTATTGAAAGGGCTTTGTTCTGATAAAAGCATAAGGGTTATGAAACCCGAAAAGGGTGGCGGAATTGTCGTAATGCCTTAAGTTGATTATGTTAACCGCATGAATGTTATGCATTTGGAGGATAGTATGTATGAAGAAGTGTCCAGTTCAGTGAATTTATCCAATGTTAAAATTGACTATTTAGTCAAGGACATGTTAGACCAGGGTGCAATCACTATAGATACATACAACTTTTTGAATTGTGAATATCCTATGGTACCTTTCATATCTGGATTCTCCATTAAGGCCCAATGTAAATGCTTCTAGAGCAAATGTTCATCCTCTTTTCAAATACATTGATGTAAAATTAAAAAAATGTATGGGACTTCATTCTGAAATTTGTAAAGACTCATGGGATTTTCTGGGGAAAATCAGGAATTTAACATTTCATGAAAGTATTGTGTTCCTTACCATTGATGTTGTAAATCTTTTCCATGTAATTCCGCATGATGTAGGCTCTGAATGGGACTATTTAGTTAGGACCAAGCAGTTTACTAACAATGAGGTATATGTCATCAGTACCTTAATGGAGATAGTGCTAAAATGCAATTATGTATATTTTGAAGGGCAATACTATCACCAAAAATGTGGTGTGGCAATGGGAGCTGCCTGTGCCCCAATTTTTTTCCAACATTATTATGCTTGAATGGTAAAAGAAATTTATAATAGGCTCTGAATATGAACAATTTTGGACCAACTATTGCCGCTTCTTGGATGACATATCTATTGCATGGACAAGGCCTGTTGTTCTTTAAATTCACACATTCTTTTTATAATGAAGTTATCCATTATTTATTTGCTGAAATAAGGAAATATTATAATAATAGGAGGTATATCAGTAACATCTACAGAAAACCCACATACTCCAATTGTTTGTTACGCTTCAGCAGTTGCCACCCCCATTTTCAAAAAAGAGGGCTGGTTAAGGGGCAATATGTTAGACTAGCCCGAATGATATCTGAAGATGACACATTTGAAGCTGAAGGGAATAAACTAGCAGAGATGTTTATGGCAAGGGGATACCCTTGCCCATTGATTACACAAATATTTGGAGAAGTTTCTGTTAAATGACATGAGGAATTTTATCAACCCATTCTTGGGGGAACATGTGGCCAAAATCAGAGGTAGGCCAATGTTCACAATGAAACACAGGTGGCTCATACAAAGGCTTTTATTACTACCTACACCCTTGTTTTTATGGGTATTCGTGAAGTATTAAGGAGGAATTGGCATGTTTTTGAGTGTTTTGAAGGGATTTCAGACTTCTTGGGGAAAGAACCTAAGATGGTATACAGAAAAGGGAAATCATTTAAGAACCTATCTGAGACTGAGGCTGGTTTTAATACTGGAATAGGTCTCAGAAGGAGAGGCATGGCAAAGTGTGGTGCTTGTCCCTAGTGTCTTGATGTAGGAAGGTGATTCCATTGTGATTAACAGTCATATTGTGAAATCCTATGTTTATTGCAATTGTAACACCAGTGGAATTGTATACATAGCCAAGTGTAAAAATTGTCCCAGTTTTTATGTGGGAAAAACTCAGAGATGGTTTAGTGACAGGGTGTATGAACATACATTGGATATAAGGAATCTTAAAAAGACCAATGCCCTGGCTAATCATGTGAGTCATTTTTTAGACTATGAGTTTTGTTCTTTGGTAGTGAGCTTGTTATACAGAACCCAAGGGGTGGGCCTTGGAAAGATATTTTAGAGTTCAAGGAATTGCTTTGGCAAATTAAATTGCAAGCATACACCCCCCCCCCATGGATTAAATGAAAGCTGTTCCATTAGCCGTGTTTTAAGGTTACAGTCCTAGACAGTATAAGGACCATTAATACATTGTATAGGTGTGTTTATTTTATTTTTATTTTTAAGTTGTTTTTGTAAACAACTTTTATTGTATTTGTATCTACATCTGTTTTCAAAAAAATTAAAAAAATAGGGCAGGATGTTTCTTTAAATGTTCTTAGTAGATATGTCAGGTGGTGTGTGATTAGTGCTATTTAAATGTTTTGATTGATGGGATTAACAGATTCTGAAGAAGTCTTTTTGATACAAGCTGACGAAAGCCCTTAATCTGTAAAATAAAGGATTATTTATCGGTTCCTGGCTTGTGGTGTTCTTCTGTTCATATATTTTTATCTGTTTCTAGCTTTTTAGTTTATAGGTTCATAGGTTGATACTAGGCTATCTGCCCTAGGGCATTTACAAGCCTAGCCAGTGTGTGTTTGGCATTCGCCACCCTTTTTAGATTAGTTGACTGTGCCTCTGTATAGTAGGTCACAGAAGATAGCCCATTTAAGGTTAGTTTACCGTGCCTCTGTCTAGCAGTGACACAGAAGAGATCCCCGTGGTAAATTTACGATCTCCCATCCAAACGTCAAGATTCTTCTTGAAGAGGGTCATTGAGGGGCTCTGTCTAACATGGATTGGGATTTTGTTCCAGAGTGAGGGGAGCCTCTGGGATATGAGTCTGTCCCTCCAGCATGTTCTATTTATTTCTGTGATGAGGTTTAAGTCACTGGAGCATGTAGCTCTGATGGATTTGGATTTCTTGAGGTGGAGCATGTCCATTAATTCTGGGTTGGACATGGCTTTATACGTCAGGCACAGATCGCCTCTGAGTAGGCGGTAAGCAACTGAGTAGAGCTGGAGTTTCTTTAGCCTAACTGCGTAGGGCATCTGAGTCCCTTGATCCTCTTGGTGAGGTACTTTTGGGGTCTTTCTAGCTGTAGCAGGTGTCAGGTAAGGTACATCCCAAATGGGGCATTGTATTCAATTATGGGCCTGATGAGTAGAGGGGCACAATGACCTCTCTTGATCTAGATGTGAACCCCTTCGTGATAAGGTGGGCTATATAGAATGTCTTTCTAACCACTTTGGCAATGTGACTGTCAAAGGAGAGATTGCAATCTACTTGGGTCCCCAAATCCCTAATTACGTCTTCCGTACTTAATGGATTACCACCTATGTGGTAATTTGTGGGCACTTTGTTTTTCCCAAAGGGGATGACTATGCACTTTTTGGCATTTAGCTTTGGGCCATGGCTCTGGCACCAGTTATCCATCTCTGTGAGACCTTTTTGGAGGATGCTTGTGTCAGCCGGCGAGTCGATTATGGCCCCCAGTTTGCAGTCATCTGCAAACTTTGTCAGGCATATTCCTTCTGTGTTAGCCTGTACCTCAGAGAAATATATATATCGAACAAGAGAGGTCCCAGGACTGAGCCTTGTGGGATGCCACTTGTAACTGGTTTAGAGTCTGACATGGCACCTGCAATTCTGACCATGTGGGTTCTGTCCCTAAGCCAGTTTGCAGCCCATCTTGTGACATAGGGGTTGATATTTAAGCTGGTGAGCTTATTTATGATGCCCAAGTGGGGTATTGTGTCGAAGGCTTTTGCAAGGTCAAGGTAGGCTGTGTGGACTACCTTCCCTTCGTCTATGGCCTTGGTGACAGTTTCAAAGAAATCGACCAGGTTTGAGGCAAGATCTGCCCTTAACAAAGCCGAATTGGGTAGGATCCAGTGTTTGGAGGTTCCCAATGTCTTTGTTTATGAGTTCCATGTTGATACGCTCCATAGCTTTGCAGACCAGGCTAGTTAGATAGTTTCCGGGGTCCGTTGTGGCACCACCTTTATGGAATGGGACCACTGTTGTTGTACGCCTTTCTTTGGGTACATATCTTGTTGTAAGGCTGAGACTGAACAGTGATTTTAAGTGAGGGTTCAGTTCTTCTTGGAGCTCAAGTAAAACGCAGCCCAGGACACCATCCGGTCCCATTGATGCTGTGTTTTTTGCTTTGGAGAGGGCGGCTCTCACCTGTGCATCTGTGATGTTGGGGAGGCTACACTCTGTTGGGATAGTCATTTTCTCATTTGGGGGGGAGGGGAGGAGAAGTTTGCACTGATCCTGTCTGCCAGGATGTTGGCAATGTCTGTGGGTTCAGTGTATTTTTTGTCATTTTGCACTAACTCAGAGCATATCTGGGAGTTTCCACCCAGGTTTCTGACATAATTAAAGAAGGCCTTGTGATTATCTTTAGCGTCTTGTGCAATTTTTCTTTCAAAGCTAGCCTTAGATGATTTTATGAGGATTGTAGTTTCTTGCTAGTACTGATCAGAGTTGCCTTTCCTTTCAGGGATTTTGCTCTATCATGTAGCAGATTCCTCCTCCTGTTGTACAGCTTATTTATGGCTGGGGTCCACCAGACAGGTCTCCTGCCTTTGGAGGAGTGTGTCTTGGTTTTATTTGGGATAGCATGATCCATGCATTCCTGTAGGTATCCATAGAATGCGTTTGTAAAGGATTCTGCAGTTTGGGCCGTATTTTCCACTGGCCCTGGGGCTTTGAAGGATTCCACCTCGGTTTTGAGAAGTGGGAAGTTTGCTTTTGAGAAGTTTTTGACTGTGGTTTCCTTTGTTGGGGGTGGGGACAGGGTATGGATGCCCACAGTGATTAATTTATGGTCAGATCTTACCAATGAGGGGTATTCCTCTGGTATGGAACATAGAGTCCCCATGTTGGTGATGATCAGGTCCAATATGTTTTACACTCTTGTGGGAGTGGTGACCAGTTGTTCCATAGCATTTGAGTTTATAAATTCTAGGAACATTGGGCTAGGGTGTTGGGGTTGTAAGATTTGGTCTCAGTTTACACTATGGTGTTAAGGAGGGGGGGTCTTGTTTAAAGGAATGAGTTTATTGCTTTCATTGCTCTTAACAAATCCACCCTCTGTAACCACTCCTTTGCTCCAAATAACGTGATTATATATAAATAATGAATGTCTTTATACTTTTCATTATAGTCAACTAGGATCACTTGTTTGTGTGTTTCAATAAAGGATATTTCATTTTTTAACTCAGCTGTGGACTACCTACTATTTTATTATTTTGTAGTATGTATTTTAAAGATCGATTTTTATTAGTGAAATGGTGCATAACATATTTAAAGGAGTGAACTGAACTTCATACCCTCCACACTGCAACGTTTCTGCTTGGTTTGTTTTGACAATAAATCCCTTACACATACTCAAGGTAGTTATGGAGTTTCTCTTTGAATCAGGCAGTCAGTCTTCCATTGTTCAATGCTAACCCTTGAAACCACTGAGAAAGGATTCCTCATGCTGTTAACATACAGAGATAGCTCACATACTATCTTGACAGAACCAAGTCCTTTAGAAAAGCCTGTCAGCTATTTAATTTTTATATTGAGACTTAAAAGGACAACCTGTGACAACCAGACTTTTTCCTGTTGGCTGTCCTTGGATTTTGCCTTTTGCCTTTTGTTGTATCAACCATGATAATCCATTTCCAGGCATTGCTAAGGCTCACTTTGCATGTAGATTATTTGGTGGCATATCAGAAATGGGTGGACTCTAGAAATTTCTGGAAATTATTATATGATCTTCTGTATATACCTCTACAAGGAATTGCTTACTGGAATTTTTGCTTATGTCCAAGACTGGGATTACAAGGACCATTCTCCAGGAGATCCTGAATACATATATCCCAGTTTGAATAAGCTTTGGTATTCTACCATAGACTACTGCAGCAGTGGGAATGATGAACTTAGTTCAGTTTAAGTTCTATTTACTCACAACAGTAGATGTTTGAATTTCTCCCTGATGCAGTAGCCATATCCACCCACCACTTTATTGGATGTTCAGGATGAATATGCTACCTCTTTTCTAGTAGACAAGAAAGTCCTGATTATTCTACTCTGACTGCTAATCTTCCATCTTCAGGGCTGGCCAATCAGCTGTAAAACTGGATCAAAGAGAAGAATCCAGAGCTTTTATAAGCTGCCCTGTTGCTCCCTCTTGGACAATACACAACCCATAGGTTAATGCAGCAATTAAACATCTACTGCTATGAGTAAGTAGATCTTACATAATTGTACTTTTCTCAGGGTGAAACTTTGTGGAGAGGAATTTCCACTGTGGTTTTTGCAGTATAGAATGCATCTATGAAAGAATGCAAGTTATTAGTCAGGGTGTACAGCGACTAGTTCCAACGAAGTTGTTGCCAGTGAATATATAGGCAGACATAGTTTCCAGTTTGTGAGTTATTGCATTCATGTTTATAACACAGACCATTTGGCTTAATAATGGGACCTCATTTACCAAGGACAATTCCTCTAACTCTCTCAGTTATCTACTGCCCTGCATGTGGCATGGTGAGTAGGGGGTTAGATATGTCTTTCGGATTCATGCTTGATGTGATTTACATTCCTAGCCATGTGGCCAGCTCTGATAAGCAGGTCTGCAGAGCCAGAACACACTGCAGGAACTTTCTGTTTTGCATTTCAGTATAGTGTGAAGGTTTTCCTAAAAGAGTGTATGGACTTTGAGATTTCAGTGGAATGTCTACCAAACTGCTTGGTTACTTCATTTTGTGAATCATTGTCAAGTCCATAGATCCTGATGAGAAGGTAAGTTACTCAAATAAAGTCATCATTCAGAAATGGAACTTAACCCCACTCAAATTTAACAAATCAGAAATTATTTTATCTACTGTCTTGAGCCAACAAATGTAAAATAAATATAACCTCAAACATTAAATATGAAACTATTATCTTAAACCACAGTATGGAGTGGCCAGAATCCCTAATCTTCAGTTTATTCAGTTTTATACAACTCATTCAAGCACCAACTAGAATCAACAAACCCTCCTAAAAAAGAAAGCACACTAGACTGGGTATTAATATCAGACACAAACAAAATACTGCACTCCGGCACATTACCTGAGTCTTTTGATAATCATTACCATAGATTTATAATCTGGTATCACACTGCAGTCCAGTCAAATTTAACCAACCTTCATTCTCACAACTGGTCATCCCTAAAATATACCCTACTAGTTGATAAAGTAAATTTCTTCAACTCCTCTTCCAGAAATATGTTAAAGTTCTTAACTGTGTAACTATCTTCCACGAATATACAAATAATTGCACTAGTAAATTTGCACTATATACATGCATATTTTGAGTATAATGTCGTAAAGTGAAACTGTATTGTACTAGCTTGTATACCATGTATGCTGTAATAAGCTGCTATTATTTAATAGCTATTTAATATTTCACACAGTGAATTTGTTAAGCAGAGCTTCCTGTAATTCTTAACATCAAAACCTCTCACTTTGCTGCAGGTAAAATGAGGTTCCCTATTGCTGTAGTTGCTGCATGTTAGATCAGGATTTTTCATTGTACAGTAGTTATAAGACATCAGACGTGCTAAAGAATAAAATTGGCTAGGAAATGGTGTTTCATTTATGCATGCATTTTAGAAAAGCAGAAACAAAGAATATTCAACTGAATGTTAACCTTACTGAAATAACAGTTTCTCACGGGAAGATTACAGACAGTTCTTATGTTCCTTTCTCAAGGGAAAGATAAAACCTTACAAAATGTTCTTTGCACATACAAGACAAAAGCCTGAGACAAAGGATAGAAAAAGTAAATAATTTACTGGACTGAAGCAATATAATAGGTTGTGTTCAGGATAGCAGTTCAGTTAGTAAGTGCATTTGACCTGTTACTTCAGAGAAGATGTCAAGCACTCAAGCCTGAGTACAGGAAACAGGTCATCTAGAGACTATGTCAATTTATGTTGTTCAGGACAATCAGAATATGATGTGCAGCAACTTGAATTGTTTATCAGTACTGTTAATAAAGACAGTATCCGGATATTAAATGAACTACAGTGTAATTTTTAAACATGCACAAGACTTGGTCCATAAGGGAGAGAGTGACATCTATTCAGCACAAGCTTGGGTAATTAAGAATTTTGTTTCTCAGTCTCATTGTATACAGTGTTTCCAGCTAATTACGGTACAGCATTATCAAATCTTATATTGCAGTTGCTTAGTCTTTTAATTGAGCACTATTCTTTGAGACTTAAGCATACCCAACCTGCCTGTCAACAGTTGCTTCTTAGATCTTGTAATTTTATATTTATTCCCTAATTAATGCTTATAAACGTTGTTGTTTTTTTTTTTTGCCTTCATTCTTTCCCATCACCAATGCCTTCTGCAGTGAATCCTGTCTTTCCATTATATGTAGCCAAAGTATTTTAGTTTTCCTAATACATCTTCTAGTGAACAATCTGAGTTTATTTCCTTAAGTTTTGACTTGATTTTCTTGTAGTCCATGGAGTTCTCGGTTTTTCTCAGCCGTATGTTATTGCTGGGAAAAAACATTGCTATGACTATATGTACCTATGTTGACAACGTTGATGTATTTGCTGTTCATTATATTATAAAAATTTGCCATAGCTTTCACCCCAGAAGCAAGCATCATATAATTTCATGAGTACAGTCACTATCTGCTTTATTCATTTAGCCCAGAAAATAAAATCTGTCACTGCTTCAACTTTTCCCCAATTATGGACAGTCCAACATAAAACCTTTCCAGAGTAAATTTCACAGGTATCTAACCTTAAACAGGATTACTCTTGTTCTAAGAAATGATAGTTACTACTGCCCCACCCCCAACCCCAACATTAATAGGGACTTGACTTCCTGAACTGCTTGTACTAAGACTTTTCCTGTTTGGATAACCATCTTATATCTTCCAGTCTTCTCATTTCTGTATACTGCACCTTTTCTACACTTTAATCCTTTTCACTCCATGTCTAGCCCCCTCCATCCTGCCAATATCCACAGATGTTCAACATTTCATCACTGCTGCATCTTCCATATGTGTAAACTGCTGTGGGGCTCAAGGAAAGCTGCATAAAAGCAGTGCTTAGGTCACCAAAAGCTTCCAAACCTTCTTGCTTCAAAAACGGAGGTTATAGCCCTGAAAACAGATATATGCCAGGATATATATATATATATATATATATATATATATATATATATATATATATATGGGTCCCCTTCAGAATATCGCAGGTTTAAATCTTCGAATTTCATATGGACGAGACCAAGTTTCAAAACTTCGAACGTTCTAAATGGAGATCTCCATACAACTCAGAAAGGGAAAGTTTCCCTTTCCTCGCTATAGTGCAATCTCAGAGTTGGTATATTTAAATATCAGGGGGTGTGGGGGTGCAGAGGGGCTTGTCCCTCTACAAAAACATTGTTGTGTTTTTTGTATTTATTTCTGAATTTCGAAGTTTTGAAACTTCAATCATATGGTCTCGACCATATGAAATTCAAAGTTTTAAACTTTCAATATTCTGAAGTGAATCTATATATATATATATATATATATATATATATATATATATATATATATATATTTACTAAAATATATATTCAACCACACACTGGTGGTATATCAAAATCAGAAAAAAGGGGAAATGGAGGCTAAACTGCAAAATGTGTTTTATTAGAACATCTACTGATCTGATGTTGACTTATTTGTCTGACTCAATGAATGGGTTGTCGAATCTGACAGGATTTGACCTAGGTGCTTTTTTTCCAGCTTTTGGATCTGGGGCTCAAGCTCCCGCCATACCCATAATGCCATTCTGTTCCCTGTAATATCTAAGATCTTATTTATTGCGTGAAGAGACCAGATTTGATCAGTGAGGGCTGAGCACTCACTGACAGCTAGGCTGCTAGTTTTTCAAATGTCTTGTTCTTTTTTATCAGAATTTAAGTTTAAGGAGTCAGTGCGGTGTTTCTCAGGGGTTGTTTCTTCTTCTACTTGTTCTTGACTAAATCTTTCTTTCATGGAAGGTTTTTTTTTCATCTTACCCCTACCCTACATATAAAAAAGACGAAAAACATTACATTTTTAGCCTTTACATTGTATTTTCATTATTTGTACTACTGCTTTAGTGCAGGTTGTTCTTATAACATCTTTAGGACTTTGTCCTAGTTTTAGTGTGTGTGTGTGTGTGTGTGTGTGAGGAAACTTATTTTTAGAGATTTGTTTTTTGCTTCATCATGTCTGACATAGCTTCTGGATTCATAAAATGCAATGTATGTGCGCACAATATTCCCTCACAAGACCTGAATGGATTATGCATTTTACTGCTTGGGGCTGACCATCTCAATGTTTAGTGTGAGTCATGTGCCTCATTTGGGACAAGAGCTTTAGTGGACCACAGAACTAAGTTAGTTTTTATGGTGCTTCTCCCTACCCAAATGGGAGAACTGACTCCTCTTGCTTCAACTGCAGCTTCTCCTTCCTCCAAGAAATTAGACAAACCCAAGAGCTCAAAAGACAAGAAGTGAGAAGGAGATAGAAAAGACTAAGGAGAAAGTGAAAGAGAAGGGGAAAGATAAGCAAACGCACAAACTCAGGACTCTGCATCTGACTCTCCAGTTGGCACCAGCACCCAAGAATCCCAAAATAGTGGATCCAACACCATGTCAGGAACAATAACAATGAATCCAAGCTCTTTCTCCTTCTTGCTGCTTCTCCCCAGAGCCAGTGAGCCCTAGACTCCAAGACATCGATCTTCAAATCCAGTTTCAGTATAGACTTCCCTCAGGACATTTTAGTCGATCTTTCTTCAAACTCATATTCAGATGGGTGTCCTTCCAGGTCTTTCCCAGTCTGTTTCCCCTTTGGTTTCTCCCTCCCTAGTCTTACCCTTAGTCCAGGTTTCTACTGTGCTGAATGCCTCCCAAGAGAAAATTTTGTTGTAGCTGAGGGCAACTTCCACTTTGACTCTGGCTACTTCTCTTACCCAGCTCAGTTGGATCATGAAGGGTGTCAGATTTGATGGGTCATGGCCTAGGTTCAGCAGTTGAGTTTGAAGCTGAGGTTTTCAGACTCATCTCTTCTTGTTGCCTCGGCCTTAGAAGGTTCAGCTCCAGTGCCAGCTTCAAAGCTAAATACAGTCAAAGTAGGATATATTCCTTCCCTAGGATCTTGGGTCCTGGGAGAACATTTTTGGTTTTGATTTTGACTTCGACATTTGAAGGGTCCACTCCAGATCTAGAGAAGAGATTCCACACACTTGCTCACCTCTGTGACAACTCCCTCTTGATTCTGCTGTTTCATCCAAACATCCTATACATCAGGAACAGCCAACCTCATTTAGCCTCTAGGATCCTTGCATGTCAAGTCCCCCATTTGGATTTTGAGACTCCCTTGGAGCACCCCCCAAGGAAAGTTACAGAAAATGAACATGAAAGACGAGGCATATTACTTCCTCCCAGGAGTTGCTCACACAAGATACTGACTTTGAGGAAGGGGAGGGGTCCCCTAGGTCTTCCCTAGAAGACATATTTTTCTGAGAGATCCTGGAACTGATGAAGAATGGGGAGGGGGGCTGGGCATCCAAAGCCCCATCCAAGAGGAGTCAGCATTCCTTGAGGCTTTAGAGGCTGGCTTATCTACTTCCTGGGTGGTCTCACCACTGACAAGCTCATAGACTGATGGTCTCTACACATATTTATGCATCACGTATTCTCACAAACCTAAAAAATCAGACCTAGCAAAGTTAGACACCTGCTATAATAATATTGCTAAGTTTGCAACAGACTGCAACTATAGAGCTCACCACTGCTTCACACTCAGAGAATTTAACTGGCTAGAACTACCTCATCTCTTAACTTATAGCCAACTTACTATGGCTCATACACTACTAAACCAGCCTGAGAAAACCCCTGCCCTGCAAAACCTTCTACGTCCTTACATTAGTAAATGGACTTTATGCTCAAATAATAAATCTTTACTAGATATAACCAAAGCCAACAACTCTGCAGGAGATTCCCTTTATTCAACATGCATAGCTAAAGTCTGGAACTCTTTGCCTGCAAATATAAGGTTAACTATAAACTCCTTTCATTTTAAAAAATACTCAAATCCCACTTATTGAACACAAAGATGTGCTCATGCACAAGCCCTGAATAGATTTTACTGTTTGTTCTCACTATCCCTTGCTATATCGTCCCCATCTTATTTCTGTCTATATTCATGTCTTCATAGCACCTCCACATACATATCCTACTAATACCCCCAATTACTCACCAGCTGTTTTTGGTAGGAAATCATATACTTAATGCTATCTCTTGGAACAAAATGGGTACATGTGTATGATTTGAATGTAAAAAGATACATTACCCTCTTAACTACTGATTCGTATATAAACATTGTGTGAATATATGTAAAATTAAATACTGTGAAACACTCTCTATGTATTTTCTCTGTATCTTTGTATAACTCTCTGCTGTAACACTCTGTATGTATGTAATATTCTGTGTGTATGCACAACTCTCTGTTGTAAATGTGAAGCTTTTCCTCCCTGGGCTTCCACTGAAAAAGGACCACTGTACAGTCAGACTTTCCTGGTAAACAGATGTAAAATAAGATAAAATAAATAAAATAAAAATACCATGGGCTTAGAAGGAGCTCGACATGGCAGAGTTGATTCCTAGGAAACTGGATAAGATAGTCCTCTCTCCCTGGAGCAGGTCACATTTGAGCAAGGATTCCCACTTGATGCTGTGATAGTAGTGATGGCAGGGTCAAATAAGGAACTTTCCAAAGAGAGCATCTCTGTCCATCCCTCTAACAGGGAGTCCAGGAAGTTGGATATGTTTGGAATGCAGGCATATGTTTCACCGTTTGCACTACATGTGCTGAACTACTTAACACACATGACTTGTCTTCAGGATTTAACTAAAGATGTTTCCAAATTCATCATGAGTAATTTGCCTGCAGACATTAAAAAATGGTTGAATCCCAGCTGTTTATCCTACAATCTGTTTATCATGTCCATGTGGCTACTTTCCCATGCAGCAGACGGCACTGCGAGAGCAGCAGGCACTGTCATTGCTATTTGTTAGCACTCCTCGATGCATACCTGTGACTTTGCAGAAAGTTTTAAGGCATTCTTCATCAACACTCCCTTTGATAGGTCCACTCTTTTCGACCCCAAAGTTTAAAAAGACATTCACCAAAAGCAGGCAAGAGGGTAAGACACTATCTGCCATAGGGATATGGTTTTCCACCCCATCTGCTAAGAACTTTTTCCTTGAACCAGAAGGGTAGAAAGAAGCCTTGGTTTCATTTTGCCCATGACACCTCTGGTTATAGAGCTCCATGAGGCAGTGGGGGGGGATTCAATGGATGTCCCCTTGGGGCCAGAGATGGTCCACTAAATCAGGGGTTTTGTGGTCCTTTCATGGACAAACTCTCCCAGCACTCCTGAGCTATTGCCTGACTGCCAGACTTTGTTGGAGATGGTGGGACTCATATCTCTGCATCCCTATGCCTGGGTAGCCATTACTCAGGATTCTTGAGTGCAGAAGATAATCACGAGATGATATTATTTCCTTTGTGGTTCCTCCAGCCAACAAAAAGAAATGCCCTGTGTTCCACCCAGTCAGAGGGATATAGCAGCAGGAGGGGAAACTTAGCTGCTTGAAAAGAGAGTTTTCCGGGATGACTAAATGTGCTCAATAGACTTTCATGATGCTTACTACCATGTAAAGATAGTGAAGGAATCCAGAAGCTTTTTTCAGTTTCATCGGGGAGGCAGTTACTTTCAGTTCAGACCACTAACCTTTGGCCTCACCACAACTCCTAGGATGTTCACCAAATGCATGTGCAAGCTTACCTTAGACTGTACAGGTTCCTGGTGTTCCAATGTCTGGATGACTGGCTCCTTACTGCTCTCACCAGAGATCAGCTGATTCAGTACAGGGACATCTTGCACCAGTTCATTCAACACTTAGGAATCACTAAAACCTTGACCGAAAGCCATCTAACTCTGTCTCAGGCAATAGAAATTATAAGGTGTCACCTGGACACTACATCTCAGACGAACTTCCACATGCTTGCTTCACACAATCCCTCAGCAAGACTAATTCTTCATCTTTTAGGGTCACTGGCTGTGTCAGTTACTCTGGTCCCACAAGCAAGGTATTATATGAGAGTACTATAGTGGACCCTCTCATTCCGTGCTTAGTATTACATCAGTCTGTCTCCTTTCTAGTACACTTCATGATAGTATGCAGGCATCACATTCTGCAGTGGTTGATCTCACCTTTTGTCTCCTGGATTCAACAGTTCTCCTATACACGCCTGCTAGCCACTTTGACTATGGACTTCCCATCTGGGGTGGGGGGGGCATTACAAAGTGAGGACTGTCCAATGCACATAGTCCAAAAGAGACCAACCTTCACATCAATGTTTTGGGATGAAACTGGTTCTCCTAGTATTGCAGGCATTTCAAGACTTTCTTCCCGAAGGTGTGATTTCCATCCAGATGGACAACATGGCAGTAGTCTAATACATCAACAAATGGGAGGACCCCATTCATACCCATTATGCAGAGAAGCCATGAATGTGTGGCAATGGGCAATGTCTTTACAATGCCTTCTGTTGACAGCGCACATTCTAGGAAATTCCAGTGCTTTAATGGACAGACTGAACTCATGGTCCCTCAAGCAGTGGCATTAATGATTTTCATTCTCTGTGGCCAGCTGTGCTGCAACCTTTTTGCTTCCCACCTGAACACTAAGTGCAGTAGATACTTGGCCCTTATTACCTGACCAGAATTAGTCACTGACGGATACTTTAGTACACAGTTGTCCTCTGGGTTTTATGTTTGCCTTTACATCTTTTCCCCTTATACCAAGTTTCTACAGGAAACCATCAGGTGCAAGGTAGCAGTATTGTTCATTGCCCCCTTCTGGTCTCAGCAGGTTTGGTTCCCCTACCTTTGGCCTCATTTGAAATATCCTCTGTGGGTGCTGGATTCTCTTCCATACTTCTCTCTCATGTACCTGTCAGACTTACTGAGACCGGAAAGTCCTAAAGTTAACCACATGGTTCCTCCAATTCCAATGATGGCCAAATATGCCAAGCTGTGCTTTCCTGTTACTGCCATTTTGCTGTCATCCCAGAAACCTAACATGAGGAAGGTTTGCAGACGTAAGAGTTCAGTTTGTAGCCATACCCAGTTTTCATATTGGGGAAAATCACAACTCTATTGCATCCTTGAGGTTGTCTAAGGCATTGTTAAAGGGAACCTTTCTACTTAGAACCTCTATCAAAGATCCCATTCTTCTTTTGGGATATTGCAGTAATGCTTCAAGCTTTGACCAAACCCTCTTTTAAACCAGATGCATCTGCAGATTTGAAGTTTTTGTCTTGGGAAAACTATTTTTCTGCATCTGCAGATTTGAAGTTTTTGTCTTGAAAACTATTTTTCTCATAGCTATCACCTGTCAGAAGAATGTTGGAAATACAAGCCTTGTCTTGCAAACCTCATTACTTGATCTTTAACAAGGACATGTGTCTCTTTGAACTAACCATAATTTTCCTCTCTAAAATGGCATCAGAGACCTTTTTGAATTAATTTGCCATTTATTTACAATATATCTTGCCCTTGATGAATGTTCACCATCAGGCTAAGGAATCCAGGAAAACAGATCAGCTTTTTATTTCCCTGTCAAAGGTTAAATTAGGCAAGGTGTTTCTAAAATTACTTGGTTGAGATAGCTGTCCGATTGCATTGCCTTTGCTGTAAAAAAAGAAGATTCCATATGAACCCAAGGCTCATTCAGCCAGAGCAGTGGCAACCTCCACTGCCTTCTTTGCCAGAGTACCCATATATGAGATTTGTGCTGCAGCTACTTGGTTTACAGTTCATACCTTTGTATCTCACTATAAGCTGGATGTGCAGTCAAGATTACATGCATCTTTCAACACCATCATCCTTTGTAATATATATTTCCTTGAGATCACCCCAGAGTTCTTAGTAGCTGGGGAACCTGTCACATTCATTGATTCAGATGGATAAGACAACATTGGATATGAAAGTTATGTATTTACCACAATGCTAAATCCATGTTAAATGTTAGTAGTAAAATAGTTAGTAGGTATGAGCTGGAGAAAGTACAGTTGTGTACATAAGCTTACCATAAATAAACGTTATGTACTTACTGTAACATTAGATCCTAGTCTTTATCTGTCCAGTTCAACCTTCAACACTCCATCCTCCTTTGCCAAAATTGTCACATTTGGCTCCCAGCTGACTGGAGTGTTCAGGCCTTGCCATATCTTCAGCCTTTGAGCTGATCTTCTCCATTATCACTATTAGCAGGATATCATTGCATTCCTGGGCATATATTATGGTATAGACAATGTACTGGAGCAAACTCAATCTGAGGTATTAAAGGGAGCAGAAGGCCATTATGGTTAAGGGAGGACCCTGAGCCCCAGGGCCAAAAGCTAGAAAAAAAGGAGCTGAATTCAGATCCAGCTGAATTCAACAACCGATTCATTGAGCTGAACAAATAAAGACAGTAAGGATCTAGAGTTATGGTAAGTACATAACTTTTGATTATGTTAAGCTTACTTACCCAACCACAGTTTCTCTAGCTCATACCTACTAACTATTTTAGCTACTTTTACATTTACATTTACTTAAGCTACTTTGCTTCTTGATTTTTCACCCTGTTCTGATCCATCCTTTCCTAGTACTATTCTTAATACACCATTCCACTGATTGCTTGTTCCACCTGTTCCTCCATTGTATGCCCTCAGCTCAACAATTGCCCTATATTTTTTTCTCATTGTGTTTACTCGTATCATTAAAGTTCTAATTCAGCTTACTGCATGCTATATGTCTACTTAGAATATGTTTGCCCAAAGTCATAAAGTATTGTCAACATTTTTCTTTTTTTTTTTTTGTTAGCTTCCTGCAGCTGACTGTCAATTGCCACCAGCTCCTCTGTTTGTTCACTGGGATTACCCTAGCCTCCCCAGGCTCAACCCAACCCACAGTCTGGGGCTAATAAGGAGAATAGGGATTCAGGTGCAGTGTCATACAGATGCCAGGGAATGTTTTTCAGATATGTCCTAGCCCACCCCCATGGCAGCCATGCAAGTTCAGCCATGGCTAACTCACTTCTGAATATGTACAATCTCTCAACTAAGTAGTGTACCACTTGTAATACTGCACTTACTGGGCTCTTCTTGTTGTAGTTACATCAAGCTGGGCAAATTGGCATCAGCTGCCCACTCCCATCGTCCCCCACACAGTTCTTCCAGCTCAATCGCTGCAAGTCAAACACAGGTTATCTGGGATGCTCTAGGGGCTTTATCCTTCTGTGCTATGGGGCAGGGTATATACCAACTTTTGATCATATGTACATTTTTCACTATTGTAAAATTGTTTATTTTTTGAAACATATGTATGTAGGTATGAATGTGTTTGCACGATTAGATCATTATTAACTTTCTCAAATATATGTATGCTTGTATTAATTTTTTGCATAGCATTTTTCCTAAGCTGCCTCTGAAAGGGTCCTTCATTCCGATTAGACTATTCCAGTCAGCAAACAGATAGACAGACAGAAATAAATAAATAAGTAAATAGGTAGGTAACAATAAATATACAGAAAATATACAGAAAAACAAACAAATAAACAATGTGTAAATAATTGACAGGGCTAGATTTTTCTAATCCCACCACTGCATTTCAACAGTAATTCAATTTATTTATTTATTTTTTTAGGTCTGCATTCCCATGTGAGATATCCCCCCCCTTATCCTTAGAGCAGTCTTTATCTGTGCAGGATCGACCTCTAGTAGTTCAATGAATATACATGTCTCATTTTGTCTTGAGTGGGATCTGATAGAGTATGTCTTTTCCTTTGACATTAATCTAAGACTGGCGTCTCCCTTTGCCATTAACTCATAATGGAGTAGATGTCATAAAGCTGAAAAGTGCAATTTCCTTTATAGAATATCCCTGACTGTGTGTAGTGGCTTCATTGTGGCAGAACAGTTTAGGGTATGTCTTCCTACATGTACATGGACTGTTTTTGGGTAGCCTGTCCGGCCAAAGAAGCTAATGTATAGCAGGTTCAAGCATTGCATCTATCTCTGTCTTCAAAAAAGGCAACAGATATCCATATCTTAACACTGTACACTAAGCAGTCCTACTGACTTTCTATGTCCTTCACCAGTCCTGGCTCAAGTAGTCTGTTTGGATCATCTTTGTGTGCCTTGAGCTAGCATACATACTCACCATCCTTTAGCTCTAAAATGAAATTAACTACATAGTATGTGTACTTCAAGGATTCTTCATATGCCTGCACATCTTTCCCATGTGTGTAGATATTTTATAAATATTGTGCCGTAAATATACTCAAATATTTTTTAACAGTTCAGATTTAAACCTCAGAAACCTTTTCACTTTCTCTACATGCTTCTTAACTCATAGTTAGAGGGTTTCTTTTGGAAAGGTCTTATAGAATTCTAAGCTTTTCAATACTATCTGTTGTAATTGTTCTGTAGATAGAAATTAGCAAAGGTAATGGAAAGCTCTTTCAAATGCCAAAAAATAAAATGAATTGTGCCACTTTTAAAGAGTTCTGAAGATAAGACTAATAATCTGAAGAGCCTGGCAAGTGCTTTAATTTTAATGCTGAAGGATCTGTATTAAAACCATCCTTATGACACTTTCAGTGGCAGGAGCCCTATCTAGTATCAAACATTTGCAAAAAAGGCGCATCAACACTTTTATCTCTTCTGCTTTATTTCAGTCAGTGAACTGTTTTCCACTCATTTTTCTTACCTTCACTGTCTAATAACTGTATGAGATGTTTCCCAGAATGCAGTCTGTTGAGCAGCACACCTCCATGTACTCCATGTGAAGTATTCCTCGCTGTCCTTGAATACCAATAGCTTCCCATCTTACTGCCAACTATAAGCTATATAAAAATCTTCATAATGTCAGTTTTTGGACACAAGGCCTCCTAATTATCATACAAGCACATTCTCTAAAGTTATGTATAGAAGTACAGTGTGGGATTTTACTAGGATACTATCACTTATAACATATTCGCACTGCATGTCAGCACAGTGGTATAGTACACAGTGGTATAGTAATTAGCAATGTATAGTCTTCCTCTGACCACATGGATTTTTACTGGGTGCTCTGATGTCCACCCACATCATAAGGGTATCACAAAAAGTGAGACAGTGATCCCCTTAATGAGCTTATAGGCATTTATTTTGCATAAGTGAATGCGTGCATTCTTCAATGAACTGGTATACTGTCCAGGAGCAGTTTTCTGTCTTCTGCTGATTGAGTCCTGGGATAGGCTATGACTCTGCGGTGCTGAATTAGATAGCAAGTTTATCAGAGAATGAATAAATGAATGAATAAAAAGAATCCATTGAGTAATTAATGTTTGCATTCTGGTGCCACTTAATAGCATAAACTGTTTAGAGAATACCTTTTACCTTTTAGGAACATCACACCAGCTAGCGAGTCATATAATTATGCTTCCTAAGCAGTATAAGGTGAGACTAGTGGGTGAATAAATTGCACTCTAATTAGAAACAAGGAGTAGCTTGAAGAATGAAGTGATCTGCTTTAAATGAGCAGACTGCACTTCTTCTTCTTCTTTTGGCTTTTCCCGGTTAGGGGTCGCCACAGCGGATCATCTCTCTGCTCATGATTGGCAGTGGAGATTTACAGTGTCGAGTTGCCAGCCCGACGCCCAACCTTCCGCAGAAGGCACACACACGCACACACTCACACCTAGGGCCAATTTAGAGTGTCTAATCCACCTACTGCATGTCTTTGGGATGTGGGTGGAAACCGGAGCACCCGGAGGAAACCCACGTGACCACAAGGAGGACATGCAGACTCCGCACAGAAGGCACCCTAGCCGAGAATCAAATCAGAGAACCTCTTGCAGGGAGGCGGCAACGCTAACTGCTGCACCACCGTGGCCGCCCAAATGAGCAGACTGCACAGTATCTGTTTTACATCAAAGTGATGCACTAAATCCTAAACATAGCACAGCAGGTACCAGACTTGCTCCATTTAATGTGCCTTCTATTGTCATTCAAGTCATAGACTCATTTAACTTTCTTATATGTTGTATTATGTAAAGGCTGTTTTATAGTTACAGAAAAATGATTATTTATTTTTTTTTACAGAAAGCACATTACAAGATTGGCTACAATGGCTACGTAATTTCTCCTCCAACTGCTATGAAGAACATTGTAATTTTGAACAATAGGATTAATGTGATTGCAGAAATTACAACCGATATTGTTAAAATAAAGATTATTTGGAATAAACTAAATATTATCATCCTGATCTCCAGAACCCATGCAGGTTCAGAGGTAAATATGTTCTTTCATAATGTTTCATCGAATAATTTAATTGCCTTCTAACTTGCAGTCCAGTCAGGTAACATATGTTGTTGCAAGTTATTTTGTATAGCATATCAACATCATTTGGTTCCCAATGTTTACAAAAGTGAATTTTAAGCATTCAAGAATCAGTAAATAGTATTGGGGGGGGTTGCACCATTAGGACTAAGCCAAGAAACTCATCTCGGCTTCTGAGACTTTTATTTATAAATTTATATTTTTTCTATATTAAAGACTGCATTAACTGGATGGTGGGCTAGCCATGGGACCCTTCTCAGTTAAAATCTAGGCATACGAACACCAAAAGTTACAAAGAGCTACAAAGTAATTTCATCCTATATTGTACTCAGCAAATATGTTTTTACTGAAATGCATTCAAAATCTGTGAATTAGAAAGCAAGTACACTGAGCAGAACCCCAGACATACTAATGTGGGAAATATGCTTTAGTTAAGTGGATGTTGAAAGGTGTATCAGAATCTTTGCATTGTAGAACACATGCATTTTTATATTAGTAACAATGTTGTACAGAATAGTATTTGAAAATAAAGTTACAGTATCTGACAATAATTTCTGCGATTACAAAGCAAAACAGTCTGCAGATATAGCTTTAAAAACAGACAGTTACATTATTTAAGACAGATTTGCATGGCTGCATATGACATTTTGAGGATTTGTTCACAGTGGTTGAGTGCCCTTGGCCTTTATGTTTAATTCATACGGTAACTAGGTATTTATGTAGTTTCTCCTGAGCTTTTCACAGTTAGTGATATATCTGAGTTCAAAGGTTCCACTTTGCAGGGATAATTTTTGAATAGCTTTTTTCCTCGTATGGTGTTACCAAAGAGTGGATGCCATCCTGCTGTCATAAGGAATATGCAGTGTATTTGATCTCAAGTTACCTCTTGAAGTTGGGGCATAAACTAAGATTTAGTATTTTAAATGTGTGAGAGAGGATAGTAGGAGGGTGAAGTGTGTTATAAGTAACCGTTTATTTTTCTGGAGGGATGTATAGTGTAGTTCAAAATCAGGTGAGGTGATCTGAGAGAGTAATAAACCTGCTATGGCACTGTATGCCATTTCAAATCTGTTTGTATTACAGATGAGTAAAGTGAGATGACGGATAGGGTATATTCACTTCTAGGGACAAGGATATTTTTTTGCCATGGCACTGCTGGCATCAGCGGTGAGATGGTTAGTGACAGAATAAGAGGCTTTAAACTGTGCACTAACTTTAGCTGTACAAATGTCTTGTGTTTTTTTGAAAGATAGTGTTGGTCAAGTATGAGGTTGAGATTCTTGTATTCTACTAAATGGGTTCATCGTTCATGGTTTTTATTTGTAGAGATTCTTTGCTGAGGGCCAAAGAACACTGCAATACTATTGGAGACACTTGGGGTGAATCATCCTTTCCTTTACTTCATAATACTAAGCAGAGTGGATATGTTTTGCTTCATTAAAACTGTACGTAACGAGACCCTTGAAGAATGGGAAACCAAATGTATTAGAACATCTTTGCGAATCATGATGTTAGTTTGACTATTATGTTTTTTATAATGAAAAATGTCAGTGACTGAGTTGAAAGAAAACAGTTTGATATCTCGTTAACAAAGCTGGATGCAATGTTTTCTAGAGAAACTAGCTGCAACTACTGCGTGGTACTCATAAAATAATAAGATGTTATCAAAACAGCTTATAAAAGTTGGCAGTGTGTGTAGGGATTATTTATAAGTAAGCAGTAACATGCTAGTTCATGCTGTGAATAGGTGTTATTGCACACACAGACTTGTTATGCGCAAACAAAACATGCTTTTATGTGTGGTAGCATCTCTTTATTGCACAGCCCAGCATGTAGTGGTGCACATATGAAAGGGCACATTTTTGCTCTGCAGTCCGTTCTTGGAGAATGTTTTATGGGATCTATATTATATAGTCGAAGTTTCAAAACTTCAAACTTCACATGAGCGAACTCGTATGAGCAAAGTCCGAAACATTGACTACATAATAAAAAAAAGAAAAAAAAAAACTTACCTTACCTCTCTGAGCCGGGGGGCAAGCCCCCCTGCACCCCACAAACCACCCCTACTTAAATATACCAACTCCGAGAACGCACTTCAGTGCAGAAAGGGAAAATTTCCCATTCTGCTTGGGAAAAGCCGTTGACTTTCACCTTCGACCTTTCCAACGTTCGATCATATGATGTCGACCATCTATGATTCGAACATCTGAACAGTCACTCATCTAATATAGACCCTTTTTATGTAACATGGGACTTATCATACTGCTGTCTGGTATCTGTTGTAGACGATTCAGGCTCTGATTCAGGTTCTTGTCTCCTGTAACCAAGTTATAGGGTCAAGCCTGATCAAGTTAATTGACTAACTTGCCCTCCCTCCTAACTAGGGCATGTACCTCTTAGCTTCTTAGTGCAAAAAATCTGGACAAAGTCTGAAATGTCATACAAGGGCCCAAAAATGGGGATAGATTTAAAATATTGCTGTTTTTAAAAGAAAGTTGCTAGAATAACAGGATTTGTGTTAGCATGCATTTTCTGAAGGATGTGAAATCTGAAACTCATCTATGCATCATTATTTAGTGATTTCAGTCCTCCATGATTTGCCAGAAATCTATAAATTTTATGAGAAACAGACCAAAACTGTGAGGTTTATTCAGGACAGTTGAGAGGTATATTGAAACACACACACATACACAGTCACACACACACACACACACACACACACACACACACACACACACACACACACACACACACCTACCTTCTCTCTACTCTCACATAGCAACACACACTCTTTTACATAGCAACAAATTGCTAGTTTAAATTTCACACACACCTGCTCTCTCACAGCTACACAAACACACACACTGTCATATGAACAAAAGAGCTAGTTTAAAACACGCGCACGTGTGTGCACTCACACTTACTCTGTCTCTCTCTCTCTCTGAGTGGAATGGCTAGTTTAAATTCTGCAAGCGAGTGTGGAATGTGAGCAGAATTTTTATTTTGTTTTTAAATTCTTAATTATTGTAGCCTTCTGGCCAGAGTAGCCCCACCCCCAGCCATGGGGGCCTAGTAACTGCCTAAGTTGCATAGTGCTGGATCCGTTTCTGCCTCATATAGATCTGTTTGCTTCTTTTCAAAATAGTTGGAAAAATTCTGTTCAAGACATCCTTGCAGCCATTTTTAGAGGACAGACTCATTAATATTCCCTTGGATGTGGATATTTCTTTATGCATTTCTACTGTTCATGCTGATGCTCAGGATACTTCTGAAGATTTAGAAAGAATTACAAAGATCATTGTGTTAATCCCCATTTGGACCAGGCAAAGTTGGTTCTCCCTTTTAATAGAATTGGACAAGGTCAGTTACCTCAAGTTTCCTCAAACACTGGATCTGCTCACACAGTGTCATGGGTAACTGGTGCTCCCTATCTTAGAGCAATTGCAACAGACAGCCAGGATTATTCTATTGTGATACCTTTCAAGGACCTATTCCATGAGAATGTGCATCAGGTATTGAAGGAGGCAAGAAAACCTGCAACTAGAAAATCTTATGTTTACAAGTGGAAAAGTATTTCTAGGTGGTCAGATGAGGGAATTCTGAAAAGCTCTGGAAAGCTGCCCAGTGTGTGTTTTGGCAGCCAGAGAACCCATATAGCACTGAGGTAGTGCCAGATGTGAACATCTACTGTTACAGATATTTAGAACTTACATTACTGTACTTTTCTCTGTCTCTCCAAGTGGTTATTCCCATGCCATTACTTTTTGTTATATTCACCACAATAAGACAATTCCAAGCAGAGTTGCGGCTCAATCTTTCAGGACCTTGGCTTCATTTGTGGCTTTTTGGTAAGAGTCAGATTCCCGAAGTATTCTAGAAGTAGCAGTTTGGATGTCTGTACATACCTTTACAAAGCTGTACTCTAGGTCAAGGGCAGACTTTGCTAGGACTATTCTCCAGGGGTTTCTGGACCCTCATCCTTCCTGTTCCCAGTCAGTGTATGCTATATTAGTCTACCCATATAGCTAAGGTTACTGCAGTAATGTTCAAATAATGTTCAAATGATGAACATAATACAGTTTGCAAGCAAATGTAACATAGCAGTAGGTGTTCTAATGAACAGTGCTGCAGTAACTTCCTAGCACTGACCTCCTTCAGGGCTCTAACCTCCCTCTGTCAGTTGGTGTGAAAGCACTGAAGGACTTAGTGCCCACACCACTCTTCTTACTCAGCTGTGTTCAAGGCGCTGATTAATGGTTTTGGTACATGGAAGGTGCCCTTAAGCTTTGGGAGCGGGCCATCTGTTATATCTTTATCAGAGTATAACTCATATAGCTAAGGCTACTGCTAGAGTGATCATTAAACATCTGCTGTTATGGTAAATTTACATATGCAGCTGTGTATCTCTCCATTGCTATGACTGAAATGGATAAATTAGTGAAAGAAGTTAAAAGGGAGAGAAAAGAATAGGCTGTTGAAGGGATAACCTAGAGTAAAGCACCAAGCCTGGATGGGCTCACTGCACAATTATGTAAAGAATTTAAACAGGAATTAGCATTCCCATTATTAAAATAATGTCAAGAGAGGGGAAGAAGGGATCCTTTCCAGGAGATAGCCTTGCAGCCAAGGTTTTAATGTTCCCAAAGTCAAACAGATTCAAACAAGTATTTACAAGACCAGTATCACTGTTTCAGTTAAAACATATGCAAAAATCCTAGCAAATAGAATAATAATTTTTTTTACTGCAAATAGTATCTCAACAGCAGCAGGTCCAAGGACTTGTCAAATATAGGGCAAGGGGGGCAAACCTGGTAAGGGTGTGGTTGAAAGTGAAGAAGTCTGTTCCCTAAGAAATCTTAAAACTGTATCCATAGTAATAGACTTCAAAAAAGCATTTGATTTTGTCAAACTGTCCTTTATCTGGCACCAGTTAGATGTAATGAGCTTTTCAAAGAAATTCATCTTACAATGTCAGTTATTGTATATGCATCCTAAGGTGTTGGTGACCACAAATATACAGTTATCATAACCGATGGACCTAACTCGAGGCATGAGGCAAGGGTGTACTTTCTCCCCTTTGATATTTGTTATAGCCACAGAATTCTGCGTTCAGTATTTGAATACACATTATGCATCTGGGTATACACATAATTTCAACTTGCTTTGCTGATGACTGTATGTTGTTGCCTTTCACACCCTGAAAAGAATACCAAGGTTGCATTTCATGTACTGATAAAGCTGGGAACAATAAAAGATTGGAATTAAATGACGATAAAACTTTGATCTTTCCCTTTTTCAGCTGTAGCTAAGGTGGAATTAGAGTCATCATCGATGTGTCTAAATAAGAAGACAGCAACAACCTGTTTATATTTAGGGATAACAAGCACTTACAATATAACTAGAGTTTTAACAGTTAATGCAAAGCTACTTTTGAAAGAAATGAGAGAGAAAATTTAAAAGAAAAAAATTTCTTGACTAAGGTTCAGATGATTAAAATGTACACACTTCCCATTTTTTTTTGTAATGATATCTCCCAATAAATCTGGATACTTAAACAAGCACCAAACATTAATATCAGATTTGTTATGGGGTGTGACTCACCTAAGAATATAGAGAAAGAAGTTATGTTTACTGTCAAAATAAGGGGGTGGGGTAGCTCTTCATGATTTTTATTAGGTCCCACGAAGCAGTCACAACATGTCACTGTATTAGAGCTAGACTGTATTGTAAACCATTTTGATGGACATTGTGGAATGTAATGCTAAGACAGGTGTGGAACAACAGTGTAAGATCAAAAGGCATGAGGATATGGGACCTAGGAGGGTGGAAATTGTGGGCAGAAATGGAGGTATGGAAATGGTAGGAGTCAGAAGGAGGAGGTCGCTACTGAAAGTACATTTAGGGCACTATGAATGTTATAATAGGTGGAAGCCCTATTTTCTGAACACAATGGACAGTAAGAGGGAAAAGATATGCAACGGATGTGTGGGATCATAAAAACAAATTTAGTACTGAGTTAAAATTATTTGAAATCTAGTATGCAAAACCATGAATTCTGGCAGTAACAGTATATGCAGCTAAGAGAAGAATGGCAAGTGTGCAAATTGCAAGCTAAGGTGGACAGGTGTATTTGAAGAGGTGGTCAATAAGTAGATGCGAATACAGAGTGGAATTGGAAATAAACAACTTATATAAGGATACTTGAGAAGTAGAATACAATGCTAAATATAACTAGAATGAGAGCAGCGGAGTAGAATAGTGCAACTGTATGTACCCAGAAATATTCCAGATTGCTGCTGTTCATGATGTCTAAATTAATACATGTGCAGCAACATCTCCCCTAGGCTATTTAAGCAGGGATGGTAGACCACTTAATTTTGCCAGAGATGCCAGGTACAGGATGCAGATTATCTACACATAATCTGGAAACTAATATGCGCTAAGACCATGTTGTAATAGAAGCCATTTATTGAGCTACTAGAAGACCATTACCAAATAAAGAGGACCTGGGGTCATGGATTCTTGGTCTAATCCCCCCAAGATAAATGATAAACAGGAGTACACCAATAGGATCATAGCAGTTTGTCAATGTTAGGCTATACTTTTAGAACATGAAAAGCACCACCGTGACAGTGGCAAATACAATATATGCAGTCCCCCATTAAGAGTGCTAAATGGATCCCCTATAGGCCAGATCTGAAATAATGTCAGGGGTACTGAGCAATTAGTTATTTTTTAAAGCAGTGCAAATGCTTGCATTCGTTTAAAAACAAGATTGAGAAGGAGTACAAAATTCTTTCACCCATTCAAAGTAAAATGTGAACAGACTGAAAGGACATAGACAGAAAAGATGATACATTGGAGCAATACATTTGTCACTAGACAACCACAAAAAAACAGGGAGCAATGCCAATTTGTTAGTTAGATGGGGAGTGCAAAAGGAAAAGGAGGTAATATGTCATAAGTGCTGTTGTACAGCTAGTTAAATGTACTGAGTGTGGTTGTAAAGTACAAATGTAATATAATGTCTGTAATGGTAAAAGGGTGGGTGGGGTACAGGTTTAGTTATAAACAATAGTTTGTGTCACAATGCAGGTCAACATGCACTCCATATATAAAAATGGTGTGAAAGAGAGTGTGAGAAAATGTGTCCTTACTTTTAAAAGGGCTGTTTTTGTGTAATATGTGTGGTAATATCAATATTTTTTCTTGTATCATATTATATGGTCAGTCTGATAAATTCAGATTATTTAATGTAAAATAGCAATATGTTTAAAAAAAGATACAGTGTGTCTCTCTGTATGCATGTCTGTGTGTGTGTGTGTGTGTGTATGTATGTGTATAATGTCACCCATTAAATAAAATCTTGGTCAGAACATTGAAGGAAAGAGTGAAACTGACACTATATGTCAGGATACAATGTCGAATTGGCTGAACAAATTCAGCAGATTTGACATTGTCACCGAACAGAGCATGTGATTTCCATATAGGAGCACACTTACATAAAACTCCTGTACCTTACATCATGTTTTTGCAAGGGGGCTGCACCCCACACCCCCCTGCTAACTACTTATTCCAACTCTGAGATCACACTACAGTGAGGAAAGGTATGAATGTCCCAAACCAAACTGTACCGCGATCTCTGTGCAGTACTTTGAGTTCAAATCAGGGAATGCACAGTAGCATTTGTTGATAGAAATTTTGAACATGAAATGTTCGGCAACATGGAAATTCGGACATCTGTCTTTCATTTTTTTTTCGTCTTTTTGATAGTAAACCATATATATAAATATATATATATATATATAGATATATATATATATTTATATATATGTGTGTGTGTATATGTATATATATATATATATATATATATATATATATATATACACACACACACACAGACATTATATATATATATATATATATATATATATATATATATATATATATATATATATACATATACACACACATATATATATATATATATATATATATATATATATATATATATATATATATATATATATATATATATATATATATATATATATATATATATATATATATATGGCCCTCTTCAAAAGAAATCTTGATGAGTGGATGGGAAATAGAAAATTCACCCCAGGGATCACTCCAGTGGCTTTACTCGACAGCTCAACAGAGGCACTGGAAACTAAGGTCGGGTGGCATGATGCCAGGGTAATCCTATGGGCTAGGCTTGTAAAGGCTCCAGGGCCACTAGCCTAGTACACACTTATGAACCTAAATATATAAATCTGGACAAAGCCATAAATAATGGGGGGACAAAGGCCCAAAAATAGGGACATTTTTTAAATATTCTTGATACAAACTTAGAAAGTTGATAGCATAGCAGATTTTGCATTAGCATGAATTTTCTGAAAAGTATGAAACGTAAAACACAAATGTCTGTCATTATTTTCTGACTTTAATCTTTAACAACTTGTCAGCAATTTGCAAGAAAACCACAGTTTTATGAAAAATGGACCAAAAATATGAGGCACACACACATATATGTATAAGTATATATGGATCTATTTCACATGACTGAAAACTCAAACTACTGAATTTCATTTGACTGAGACCACAATACCTAATTTTCAAAATACTGAAAACTAATTTGACTGAGTCTCATTATACTGAAAGCTTACAGTGCTGAATTTCAAAATACTGAATTTTAAGCCACAGACGTGCACACTTACACCAATGACTAAATCTTTCTAAAAGTTAAAAACTACTTACTTACCCTCTTAACATAAACTGGATAATATAAAACCAAACTAGGTGGGGGGCTGCATGCCCCACCCACCCAGCTGTGTATACTAACTCCAGGATCACACTACAGTGGGGAAAAGGGCATATACCTTTTACTTACCTTACAGTACTGTATGCACTGCCCCTACTGCCGGGAGCACATGAAATGTTCGTCATATCACTTTAGATTCTTCTCATATAAATACAGAGACATACCCACATTTAGAAAGACTACAACACTACTTGTGGCAACATTTATGCTGTGAGCTAGCTGTTTCACTGGGGATGATTTTGCAATCACTGATTCTTCCCCAGTGTCCTTTTCCTACTAGGAGGAAGTCTACCTGAGTTGCATGTTGGCCATTCTTGTATATGATCCTGTGACTGTCTCTCTTTCTGAACCATGTGCACAAAGGCAGTCCTCATACCCTTTTCCGTCTGTCCCAGTATGTGCATCCAAGTCACCCATTAACACCACTTCATGTTGTCCTACTTTATCTAGTAGGTCCTGCAACTGCTGTCTGACTGCACGCTTTTCTTCACTATCACAACTCTGCTGTGGGATATAGGCTGAAATTGTGAATACTGCCTAATCATTAGGCTGAAGTCTGACTGACACGAGTTAGTCACTAATTTTGATGACATTCCTCATTGCTTTCTGAAGCTTCACACTCACCACATTTTCCACACCATGTCTGTCCTGTCCTTCTGAGTAGTAGACTATGGATCCCAAACCAGGTGGCTTTGCTGTACTGCTCTTTAATCTTGCCTCCTGGATACACTGGATGTCCAGCCTTCTCCTTATCATCCTGATACCCACCTCTATACTCTGTCCTGTTAGTGAACCCACACTGAGTGAAACAATTCTTAGCTCATGTTTGTGAGGTTGATTATATTTGCATCCAGCTTTTGCTCAACAGAGCTCTCTCAGGTAACCCAAGTTTGGCAACTGGATACCATCCAGCCAGTAGCTTATTGACCTTGGGCTGCTGTCTTTATGGCAAGCTCACAGTGGCCACTAGGGGCACACACAACCCTCCCAACATCAGTATGGGTCCCTGACATAGGCTAGAGTAGGATGGTCCTCCAGCCACTTATCACCGGCAAATACCCATGTCCATTTGGCGATATTAGTCACCATGGCCAAATCACTTAGAGGCATATTTTACACCATTGAGTTGGCTAGACCTGCTACAGCATGAAGTCTATGATCTGTGTTCTGCTATTTTGAGGATACTGCACACTACAGTAGATACCCAAAGCAGTTGGTCAATACAACTCTTCCCCCATAGGTCACAATGTAGAATCTGTGCTGCTGCCCACATCTCCATTCTTAGGCGATTTAGATATATATCCAGCTATATCTATATAAATAGAGAGAGAGACTAGTCTCTATTTCTATTCCCACTCCAGGTGATTGGATTAATTTTCAGATTGCTAACAATGAAGTGCATCATTAGGGGGTGCTGCACTCTTGTGTGTGCTGTCCTTTGGATGAGCCATTAAACTGAGGTCTCCTCTGCTTCACTTGGTGGTAGCTCAAAAGGGTGTAGAAGATCTCACCCCATCTATAGAAAAGAGTAGGGGAAGTTTGCCAGTGCCCCTGCCAAATTAACCCTTGTAATATAAATTCTACCATAGGTCTCTCCTGCAAAGAGGCCACTAGTTTAGTAGAACTAACCCAGTCAACAAATAATAAATAAATAGAAATAAATATAGGTTTATATATAGATATGTATATGTATGCATGCATGCATGTGTGTAAAGCCGTATCATGGTCAAATGAGGCCCTAGGCAGGGTAATGGACCAGCCCCCCCCCCCCCCCCCCACTGCCATGCCAACGTCCTATTGTGGTAACTCCAGGGATCAAGACAAGTACAGACTGTTCAAAGCTGTCAGAGTGCATACTGCTTTCTTATTTACTTTTGAAACAAAGATAGAGATGTGAGTTTAATTTTAAACTTTTAAATGTATTTATCCTTTGTGGGCTAGGTTAGTCCCACTAAGCTTGCAACTTCTTTTTAGGGGGCCCTTGGTGGTATTTATACTATTAGGGGAAATTTGGCCAGGGCATCAAGAAACTTTCCCCTTCTCTTTTCCATAGCTTAGGTGGATGCTACTGTTTTTGATAGCTCAGGTGGATGCAAAAGATCTCACAGCATCAACCATCGACACAGGTAAATTGGAATTTGGTTTAAAATCTCATTCAAAGAATGATGCACTCAGGAGTATAGCACTTCCCTTAAACTGCAGTGTCAGAATCCATCTAAATGGTTTGGGAATAAAACCCACAGCATACTGCTCCAAAGGTAAGTATGCTACCTGTTGTGCTACTAATACACCTTACCTACACCCTCTCACTACTTCCTTTCACACCCCTTCTTCCTTGTCTAATCTTCCGCCTGCACTGTCCTCTAACAGCTTACTTTTATCTATTCTTTTCCATTCCCAGCCTCCCTTCACTCATCTTTCCTCTTCAGTATTTTTTCTCCTATTTCTCTCCATATTACTAATGGTAATTTACTATAAACACATTATTCTGCTGATTGTTTAGACTATCCTTGTCACCTGCTACTGTCCCTCCTCTTTTATCTCTCACCAGTTCATGCCATGTTTATTACCACAAACCCCTTCTATATACCTCTGATCGTATATCTTAAGATCTGAAGTAGGAATGTTCATTTGTCTGCAACCTTCAATGGATCGGATCCTCTGAGCCCCTCCCTCACCATAATCCCTATAACCCCCTCCATGACCTCAGATCTTGTTGCCGCTTTGTGATGGCAGGATCCTTTTCTTGAGCTCCAGATAAAACTTTTTCTCAGAAAACTACTTTTTTTTTTAATTTTTTTTTATTAAGTTGTCTAAGTTAGGTTCCCTATTTTTGTTTATTTAAGTGTTTGTGGTGTGCTTTTGGGCTTAGTGTTTGTGTTTTCTTGTTAAAAAAAAAAAAAAAAAAAAAAAAGGGAATGGCTGAGGCCCCAAATCGCAGGCCTGGCTTACGGAGCCGCGTCATTGCCCGCCATTGCGACTCTCCCTTCCATTGAATGCCCGTCCAAAAAAATGCCCTTTAATGAAATGCCCCTTTGGCAATGCAGTTCCGGGACGACGCTGTCTGCTCGTTGTATGCCGACAGAGTCCGCTTCTCCTGCTCATCTTTCCGTTTTTCAAAAGGGTCAGTCAGAAGAAGAGGTTCAAAATCAATCACAACAGACCAGCCAGGGACCCGACACCAGTCCCAACCAGTGGCGAGGGTGGGGTCCGGGACCGGTCAGTCCCTGGGGGCAGGAGGGGGGCTCGGGTCCAGAGAGAGGACCTTTCTCTGGAGCGGTCCGCAGCAACCTTTCTGAACGGGTTGCCCGCTGCCCTGAGGGGCTGCCCGAGTGCAGCACTCTGAAGCATCTAAGCGTAGCAGTCCATCACAACAGATGGCTCACAACAGATCGCTGGGTGCTACCAGAGACGCCAATTCTGGCCCACCCCCAATCCACCTCCACTATGTCCCCTTAATCCAAGACCCTCCTGATGTAGAACCCGAAATACAGAGTGCTGCCCCAAAAGAAAGCCAGCCAGCAAGACCCCAGCCATCCAGCCCGTCCCCAAGAAGGGCTCTTTTGGTGCCAAAAGGCGGGTTCTTTGGTGCCAAAAAGACGGGGCCCGCTTTGACATCCTAGACCCCAAGGAAAAAATCGAATGGTCTCTTCAATCTATCCTCTCCGAATGGTCAGACGATTGGATGTCCTCCTGACTCCAGATGATTGATATGGATCTACTCACCTCAAGGATGCGTGCGATCATCCAGGGTTGGACAAACGATCCAGATCCAGGAGGTTCCTGGGAGCCAGTCACTCCCTGGTTTCACCCAAGTTCAGCCCGGGTGTTCTGGCCACCGGTTGCGCCCAAGTGGTTACCAGGGACTCTCCCAGGAATTCTGGTCGGCCTGGGCGACTGGCTGGCTCCCTGCACCAACAACGACCCGCACAAGGCATCTAGCCAACTTCTTTTCTACTTTTTCCCCATCACAACTAGTTACTATCTGTTCCCATCACTCTCATTACTATCTACTGGGCTCCAAGGTACTAGAATTTACACCAAGGTAAGAAAACAAAAGGTGCTTGGGTGCAAGCTCAGAATCAGAGAGAGAATCAGAAAACTTCAACCCCCTTCTTTCAGATCCTTCTTTCCAGCCTTCAGACCTGCAGGCACTATCCTTGAGGGCACTGGCAATTTACACTCCTTTACACTCCCTTCCATACTCATCCACATGCTACAATGGACTCTGTTAGTCCAATGGTGCAATGGTCCTTCCTATCACTCTCTCCACCTCCCTCCCACATACTGCAAGGTCAGGTGAAGGGCTGCACTGGCTCGGCTTCCAGACGGGCCTCAACCACTGCCCCAGCTTTCCACCTCCCTCCCTCTCCACCCACTGCCTGACCTGTGACCGTTGGGGCTTTGGGAGGGCATTTCAGAGAGGCAAGGCACGCCAGAAGAATACAGAGGAACCTCCCAGCATATCATGTTCTGAGATGAGATGAGTGTTGTTAGTGCTGTTGCAGTTGCTTCTTCCTTCCCGTCCCGAACGATTTCAGACAATCCTTCCACATGTCAGTGGTCTGGTATAGTATCAAAACACAGGGGGACAGAGGATCTATCCTTTGCCACGAAGCCATGAGAGTGTGAATGGGCGATTATCTCCACAAACTGCTGATCTCAATTGATTCATTCTGGAGGGGACCAACAACCTAGGAAGAGCTCAGCCCGCACCCTTTCTACCCCTAATTCTGGTCCCTCCTCCTCTCTCTAGTAGTAGCAGATAGCAAACATGGGGCAACCCATGGGGCATCTTTTCTGCTATCTCCGCATCTCCATCATGCTTTAATTTCTCTAAATCCCCCGCTCAGGGAATCTTCCAAGACGCCTGGTGCATGCTGCTTGGCCCCGGCCCACTCTATGCCTATCCTCCCTCCTCCAATCATGTTTACACTGTTTACAGAGCCTACTGATTTTGGGAGCAAAATGATTCTCATTGCCCTTTATTCTATGCCGGTTTACTGAGTCCATCCTAGATGTGCATATCCTTTTCAAAATGTTTTGCCTCACAATAGTGCTTTTTGGTTTCTCTACATCACTTCTCTACCATTGCAAATATTGTATAGATGTTTTTGAAACTTTATGTTTACTCCTGATTGTATAATTATTTTGTTGTATGTGTATGTAACTCAAATGTATTTTTAAGTTTTTGTATCTGATGTATAATTTTATCTCACTGTGGAGCTTTTCTCCTCAGGTCTCTGCTGAAAATGAGCCACTAGCTCAGTCAGACAAACCCGGTCAACAAATGTAAAATAAAATAAAATAAAAAAATACTGCTTGCAAATGTTACAGCACAAACACTAACGAACAATTGCTAAACAGAACAGTTGCACATTGAAAATAGACTTAGCTTGAGCAATAGTAAATATCTCTTCCCTTGAAACTCACATTCATTGAAAATGCACCTGGCCAGTCCATTGGTCCCTGGGCTGTTTTATATATTTGAACACTTCTTTCCATTCAGTAGTGAAACAAAACACATGAACCAAGAAATGACAAAAGTACCCATTTCAGAACATTTCATCCAACTCTAATAACTATCTGTAACCAAAGGGTCATACTTAAGTGTCCAGATTTTTGCTTCATATTTATGTCTGTTTCTTGTAAAATCTGTGATTTTCAGGCAAATCATTGAGGACTGAAGTCACTAGTGTTGTACTTCATAGTCTTCAGAAAATGCATGATAAAATAAAGCCTGTTATTCTATCAACTAAGTTTATAAGAGCAATATTTAAAAATTACCCCTATTTTTGGGGCCTTTCTTCCCCCATTATTTTTCGCGTTGTCTAGATTTCTTACACTGGGTTTGGTAGTTGGTACAGAAGATTAAGGCTCTTGTTTCTTGTTGTCAAGGTACAGGGTTTGAGCTTGCAAGTTTGTACATTAATAACCAGCCCTTTTTAACTAGGGTATTACACACACACACACAACACACAACACACACACACACACACACACACACACACACACACACACACACACACACACACTACTTTGTACCATGCACTTTGGAAATCAAATAGTAAGTGTGTGTTTGTGCATCTTAAAGTGGATGAATGCAGAGCAACACTGTACAGTCACAGAGAAAAACTTTTTAATCAAGTTAATGTTGTGTCTGGCAACATCCCTCTAACTGCAGTCAGAGGGTCATCCCCTAGTTAGGAGGACCTAGGAAGTTGCCAAAGTAACTTAGTGCTGGATCTGGCTGTGTGTGTGTGTGTGTGTGTGTGTGTGTGTGTGTGTGTGTGTGTGTGTGATTACATAAACATAAAACAACCATGGTCTTTTTCACTGTAACTTATGGTGACAGTGCAATAATGCAGTTGTCCCTTTGTTCCTAAATTAACAGAGGAGTGCAATAAAAATCTAACATTAAATTAAAGAAGATGCTTTAGAACTGAAAAAAAATTACAAAATAAGCACTAGAGCATATTAAGGTTGTCATTATTTTATATAAACTACACTTTGATAAAGTTTGAAAAATGATCATTATAGATGTATTATATTTCAAAAACCTAAGGTTTACAGTGGCACAAAGAAAGTTCTCTGGTGGTCTAAGTTATGTACTCATGTGGTACTCTCAGTTTTGACTTTAGAATACTGCTTAAAACTAAATCTTTATGTTTATGTTTTGTCCTTTCAGCTTTCTTTCAGTGGTCTGTGTGGTAATTTCAATGGGAATGTGAAAGATGACTATACGACTCGAAGTGGGATGATCGTTTCTAACGTAATTGATTTTGGAAATTCATGGAAAAATGATCCAGCTTGTGATGATCTAAAGGAAGTGTCCCAGCCCTGCTTAGACAAGCCACACCGTAGAGCATGGGCAGAAAAAAAGTGTGCAATTATCAACAGTAATGTATTTGCTGCCTGCCACTTATTGGTAAGTTTGTGTTGGTGTTTATTAAACTTAATATTATCTTTTCTGTTCTACAGCTGGCCAAGCTATGACGCAAAAGCCTACAAAGTCACAAGCCTTGTACGTGGCTAGTTACTCCACAGCCCCGGTTCTTTGTCTAGTTTAAATCAATACATATGTGGTAACACTGGCCAGCCTATTACTCTGGCATGGATTTAAACAGATATTACTTCCTGTGAATCATGAAGATGCCTGCTGAATATTTACTCACAATAAGGAGATTAAGAGAAAAATGTTTACATTATTTTATTTTACATTTAATCACAACAGGTACTGCCTGGGTTTAGCAATGTTAGGGCTTTGTTGATAAGCTTTAATAGTGCTGCAGTAAGGAAAAAAATGTTTCAGAGGCATGCAAGAGCCTCATGGAGCAAAAGCTCATTATCAGCTCATTAGCATGTCTGTGAAATGAACAATTTTATTTATTTTATTTTTATTTATTTTATTTTACATTTGTTGACCGGGCTAGTCTAGCTGGATATATGTCCATTTTCAGTAGAGGCCCGGGGAGAAAAGCTCCACACAATTTAAACAAAGTTCACATCTACAGAAAATACATATTTAGAATGCATATACATTTTCTTAAACAGAGAAGGCTGCAAGTTTACAAGTACATAACGAAGGTTACACATATTTCAATAGACTTAGCATAGTTAATAAGAAGTTACAGTTAAATGTTACTAAAGAGTATTAGTTGAGAGAAGAGAAAAATGCAATAGAGTCGATGTAGGTAATAAAGGAAGATAAGAAAAATGAAATGGAGAAGCAGTTAGGTAATAAATTTGGAAGTAATATGAGTCACTTTAATGAATCCCGTACTAGCTAGGACTGTGAAGGAGAGGAAGCATAGTAGTATTTAATAAGAAATAGATTTAGAGAAAAGAAGGCAAAATAAGTTAGAGAGAAGAAGTAGATTCAGAGATGAGAATCTTGAATCATTCAGGTAAAAATGGATAAGTTGGTCAGTCCGGTTTAGAACAGGGGCACATCCAGTGTGTTTTTAGGAAGAGCTTAAGCTTATTTTTAAACAGAGTAGTTGAGGGAAGTGTGGTAAGTTCAGTGGGAAGTAGGTTCCAGGTTTTTCCAATGGAAATAGAAAACAGAGAGTCTCCAGCTCTATTGTTTGATTTGTTGATGTATACAAGAGATTTTTGTGATGATCTTAGGGACTTAAGGTTCTCATAGGGGTGGATAAGATTAGATAGGATGGGTGTTTTGTCAGGTTGATACAGTATTTTGTGGATGATGGTCAGTTGATTATATTTTAGATGCTGTTGAAATTCAAGCCATCCAAGGTGCTTTAGATTAATACAGTGATGAGTTCTGTAAGGATTACCTGTGGCATATCTGGCTATGCTATTATAGAAGTTTTCTAGTTTTTTAAGGTTATTTTTTGACAGATTGGTAAAAATGGGTGAGGCATAAAGAAGGGTGGAGATAAGGTCTGTGTGGGCAATGGTAATTCTAGTTGCAGGAGTGAGGAAGGATTTGATCCTGTAAAGAGAGCCTATTTTTTTATTGGTAGTTTTCAGAATGTTGTTGATATGGGCATCAAAGTTTAGGTTATTATCTATGGTGATACCTAGCAGTTTGGTAGTTTGATCTTGGGATATGATTGTACCATCATGGGATGATACAGAGAAGTCTATTGGTGGAGATTTACTGGTAGGTGTGAAAAGGAGAAGTTTAGTTTTTTTAGGGTTTAATAAGAGACAGTGTTTTGTAAACCATAGTTCTACAGAGTCAAATGTGTTTTGAGATAGGGAGTGAAGTTCAGATACAGATGAAGCAGTGCATATAAGTGTAGAGTCATCTGCGTATTGGATGCATTTAGCTTGGGGAATTACTAGGTGAAGGTCATTGATGAATATAGAGAACAGGAGAGGGCCCAGTATGGAGCCTTGAGGAACTCCAATATTAACAGGTAGCTGAGTAGAGAGAGCGTTGTTCCAGAGTACAGCTTGATGTCTGTTATTTAAGTAGGAATGGAACCATTTTATAGCTAGTGTGTCAAGAGACAGAGATTTGAGAATGTTTATGAGTATAGTATGATTTACCATGTCAAAAGCTTTGGATAGGTCTATGAAAAGTGCAGAGGAGAGCATGTTAAGGTTTCGGTTGTTATTGATAGTGTCAATAAAGGAAAGGAGGGCAGTAGTTGTGCTATGGGAAGGTCGGAAGCCATGTTGGGTGTTGGAAAGCAGGTTATTTTGGAGAAGATGGTCTAGCAATTGCCTATGAATACATCTTTCCATGATCTTAGATAGAGGAGAAAGTAGGGCTATGGGACAATAGTTAGAGAGTTCAGTGGAGTCTCCTCCTTTGTGAAGGGGAATAATATGAGAGACTTTCCAGAGTTTAGGGATATATCCCTCAGTGATGGTTCTATTAATGAGGATGGAGATGGGGTAAGCAATTGATTTGGCTGCTATCTGTAGGTATTCTGATGGTAGTTGGTCAGCAGAAGGAGTACATGGTTTCAGTTTTTGGATAAGGGTGAGAATAAATGCTGTGGGGACAGGTTGGAAGAGAAAAGGTGGAGGTGGGTTAGAGCCAGAATTGGATGTTATGTCTTGAGGAGAGAGTTGACAAGCAAGAACTTGAATTGCTTTGATAAAGTAGGTGTAGGATTGTCTTTGTCAGTGCCTTGTGGGTTAGGCGTGATAGATTGACTTGGATGTAATAACTGATTAATACTTGACCAGAATTTTTGGGGTTTATTGTGGTAGGTCTGCTAAAATTGTAAATAGTAGTTTTTTTATCAAACACTATGGCTTTTTTTGTTTCATTTCTCAGTTGTTTGTAGTTTTGGATGTCAGTATGGTTTTTAGTTAAGCGTGATTTATTCCAGTATTTATTTCTGAGATGGATTTTTTGTTTGGTTTCCCTAGTAAGCCATGGAGCAGATTTTGTTCTTATCCTGATAGAGCGGGTAGGAGCATGACGGTTGAGTATGTTTAGGAAATTAATATTAAAGTAATCAACAGCTTCATCAAGAGAAAGGTATTTTAATTGGGACCAATTACATGCTTTAAGTTCACTAAGGAATATATCTACGTTGAGTTTTTTCTTGGTTTTAATTTCCCTATATATGGGTTGAAAGGGTGGATTGGTTTTTAGTCTGATGATGTAGGTTAGTGAGTGGTCACTTATGTCGTCAGGGAGGGTTCCGGTTTCATAAGTCTGAGGTTGACTATTAATAAGTATCCAATCTAAGGTGCTTTCTTTCTTGCTAAGTTTGTTTATTCTAGTAGGGGAGGTAATAGTTTGGGTGAACCCATAAAGATTAATATGGCTCATGGGGCAGTTGTTATTGCAAGAATTCCAGTCCATGTTAAAATCGCCTAGGATTATGGTTTCTTGGGGAAGGTTTAGAGATAACCAACAAAGTATGTTTTCAATGGTAGTGATGTTATTACCTGGGGGAACATAAATACTAATAATATAGATAGATTTAGCTGGGTTGAGCTGAAACTTGGTAATAAGTATTTCAGCATTTGAGTCTTGGGAAGGTTTGTGATTAAAGATGGTTATTTGAAGATCAGATTTGAATAGAACAGCTACTCCACCACCTTTCTTGGTTACACGGTCAAGGTGTATGATGTTATAACCAGGTGGTAAAATTTCATTGTCTTTTGTTGCTGGTTTTAACCAGGTTTCTGTTAGACATATAATATCAAATGAGTAGAGTTCCAAGAGAGCATGGTGTTGTGTTATTTTATTATTAATGCTCTGTGTGTTAAGGTGAGCTATTAAGAGTGAGTTTGGAGATTTTATGAGTGGGTGAATGGTAGAGGGGTTTGGGTTATTGAGTTGATTGGTACTGTTATTCAAGGTGTTTGGGCCAGGATTTGGGTGAATGTCTCTGTCTTTTAGGGAGTGGAGTAGTGTTAGATATAGATTCTTAGTAATTTTGCTGAGAAGAACTGGATATCTTCTGGGGTTAGGGGAGCTATATCTAATGTGTACTGTCCTATGGTATTTAGGTAATAGATAGTTTGGTATGGATGTAACGTTGAAATGGTCAGTGTGAGAGGGCAGTGAAAAAGAGGTAGATTGTTTAGTGGGATTTAACAAGTTTGTGTATACAGGGTGCTCATAGGAGGTTAATAAGTAGAGAAGAGTTAATGGAGGTAGAAGTGTGAGTATGAATAACATTTGTAAATAGATTAAGGTGTAGGGTTTATTCATAGACATGGTAGATAAAAATTATTATTATTTTTTTTTTATGCAGTGGTAAAGTTGGTGAGGTCAGGAAGGGTAAAAAAAAGAGAGATTGGTGAGATAGGGTGTGGTTTTTAAAAAGGCAGGAAAGTGTGAGAAAGTGTGATGGAAGTGAAACTGTGATTGGTGGAAATAGGGAGGGGGTGTGGTGTGATAGGTATAAGGTTAGGACCCCTGGGGTGGGTGGGAATTGGGGGTAGGGGAGCGGAGTGAGCTCGCAGGGCGAACGGAGCAGGTTAGAGCAAGTAAAGATGAGCTCCTGGAGACAATCAGAAAAGCTACCGATTGTGGAGGAGCTCTAGGTAGTTCCAGGTGAGTGTAGAGTTGTAGTACTATAAACAATTAACAAGAGATATTAGAGAGGGGAAAGGGAATACAGTAAACTGAGGGGGTAATGATAAAAAGGAGGATAAAAAGTGGAGAAGATAAGAAATAAAGAGGGATATTTTACTAGTGAAGAGAGAATGGAGAAAAAGAAGGCAAGTTAAGGGTGCCACCTGGTGGACAACAGCTTGAATAACAGATAGTTGGCTAGGTAGAAATAGAGAGGAAGAGGTGAGTAGATTGATAGAACCAAGGGGAGAAAGGTTGAGAAAAAAAATGGTGAGAGTTGGAACTGGCTGCTGGGAACCTGGCTCAGGAGGGCGATTTAAAACATACACTACTTGGTTTAAAATAATACAGAACAATTCTGTCCACAGTTTTATCAAGGGGTTAAACGTACTTTCTTTGGTTCCTTAGTAGGGAGGGATTTTATAGCACAGGACAAAGGAGTCTTGGGGTGCAGATGAGATGGAAGTCTTTATAGACCAGGCAAGTTGATTCCCAAGTTCTTAAGTCAGAGAGGAGGTTGAGAGCTGTGAAGGTTAGAGAAGGAAAATTTAAGTTAGATGAAATGGTCAGCAGAGGATTCAGAATTCAGTTTACACAGTTAAGGAAAATGCAGACCGTTACATTGTTAAAACAACCTTTAACACATACAGGTCCTTAAAGGGACCATTGTAAACAGTAATTCAACAGTAGCTAGGTCTACACTTGTACTCCCTAACAAGGCACAGTTAGAAGCAACAGTGCCAGTATCCCCCCTACCAATCCATGCATCTTTGTTGCACATACACACACACACACACACACACACACACACACACACACACACACACACACACACACACACTGTGTTATGTGTTTCTGAATCCTGACCTATATGACACTGTTCTGTCACAAAGGTCATACTGGATTTTTTTTTCTTGTATGCTTATCCATGTTTTGGGGAGGTTGTAAGCTTACAGTTGAGCTTAGTTCCTTTTGATTTACCTAGGCAATCATCATTAATAACTATGTTAGAAGGTAAGTAGGTATTGCATCTATCATGTGTAGCAAGGGTAGTGTTCCTACTGAAATTATGAGGACCACAATTGCTTTTCTTGTACAAAGGAAAGTACAAGTGCAGGTTGGAAAATAATATACTAAGTCCAACATTGTGGACACCAGAAGTACTCCCCTTATATTCTCCTTACTCCAAGACACAGGTGTCTCAGAGTTAGTATAAACAAGTAGTTGCGCATGGAGTGTAGCCTCCCTGCAAAATGTTTTAGTGGAATTATGGCAAATTTTGAAATAGTGTTTTTCATTTCTGTTCACATGTTAAGTTTTGCAGTTGCAGATCTCCTATTTCCAATAGAAAATGATTGTTGGTAGTCAAGAGATCACACTACCAAACAAATGCAGTGTAAATTTCTACTCACAACAGAAGAAATATGGGGGGGGGGGTGATGTTTTACATTATTACCTTTTTACTTACCACCCCTTTCACTCTTATGGAAAAGAGCGGTGCCATATGTTTTCCATCTGGGCCCAGAATGTACCATGAAGTGTAAATGCCTTTATAATGAAGTGTAAATGCCTTTATAAAGATTTTCTGAATGCATTCAGTTAAATACAATGCCCACATGGCCCAGTTACCTTGTACATTCTATGGTTAAATGAGGTAGGGAGTTAGCAATTTGCTGATGTTATGATGATACCCAAGTAATTTGTTGTTGAAGGTAGATCAGCTTTCCAGTGTAAACAACTGCAAATGATTCCTGTGCAGCTGTTATGAAATAATGTGACATCAATAAAAACAATTGTAAAAACGTTTATCATACTTTTTACCAACTTAATCTAGAGCTATACACTTTTTAGCCACTACAAAGAAAGTTTTTTGATATGCACTCAGTATGACCTATTTTTAAACACATCACTTAAGATACAAGCAGTCGTAGATTAATAGAAAAAACAAGCTGTATTGACATGTTTTCTGTTTATATACATTGTGCATCATGTTTTCTTTCTATATAACTGTTATCAGTCCAAAATTACATAAATGGATTGATTCCTGCCTTCTCCTTAAACCTCATTCCTCTACCTAAACATTATTCTGCATGTATTGTTCCCACAAATTACGTTAATTTATTGTATATTAATCAATCACTTCTGCAATAGCCTTAGGTATATAGGTTATATCCTGCCAAGAATATAATAGTTGGCCAGTTGTCAAAGCTTCAGAGCAGCTTCGATGTGCAACTCCAGCTGAGCTAACTAAAAGACAAGTATGGGTATGAAGCCCTTTAGAGCTTTAGTTTTGCCATACACTCCTCTGAGGCTTTCGAAGATTGATGGTTGGCTTGTGCTTTTCATTTGCTGGGCAGATAAGTTCGCTTTCTGGGGAAAAAAAACTTCAGTTTTCTTATTTGTGTTGCTGTTTTTTCACTTTCCTCTTCAAGAAAGTTATTTTAAGCTAAGAGTGTAGTGTTCTAATGGACTGTTAAGAGACTGTAACATATTTTAAAAGGGTGACTTGTTTTTCCTTTCAGTTTAAAAGTGGTGTAAAGTAACTAAAAACATTTTTTTTTCCTGTGGAGAAATTGTTTATTTTACTTTTGTGGCGTTGGCATAGTGTTTTAAAGTGATTTTTACTTTATTTTTCTATTCAAAAAGTAACTTTTCTAGACTGGTAGTGTTCACCACCATTTAGCTGCTTGTCTTCCCTGGGAAAGAGGCAACATTTTCGGCTTGACCATGGAACAGACTACTGGTCCCACTGTTGGTCCTTCTTCTAGTCAGAAAAAGAAAAAAAAATAAGCAAACAGCCTTTACTAACACCCCAGACTAGCAGTTTGCCTCAGTCACAGATGGGTGACTGCTGTGGCCATTTGTTGTACTTCAGACCACTCATCTTTTACCACAGATCCCTCTGGTGTAGCACTTGCAGCCACTATGAACCAGGGGTTAGCTATGTCCTCTGTGGCTGTTGGGGTCCCCTCAGTGGGCAAGGGACAGCCACTCCTGTTGGTCCTGGTAAAGGGTACATGGAAGGTTTCTGTTGAGTTAGAATGCTGAACCCATCCCTGGGGAAGCTGTTATATTAGTAACATGGTTGGCCTCACTTTTTCTGTCCAAGAGAAACAGAGGCACATGGGATATATGCAAATGACCCTTATGATCATCAGGTATATTGCGATTCTGAATGCCCATGGCTTTTTTCTTTAAGTTGTTTTAATGGACAAATTCAGGCCAATAAAGCTAAACCCCACTAGCTGTGGATATGCATATTTCGGCCTTGTTATGAGCTCATCTGCACAGCACAAGCAGAGTGTTTGACTAAGTATAAGAAACACAGGGCTGTTGTACCCAGCTGATGTCCATTACCATTAGGGTGACTGCAAAATATCATAACTAACAAACTAAAGAGTGAGAAGGTCACACAGAAAAAAACAATCAGTAAAAACTAAATAAAAATTCTAGCCAAGCTAGGACTTCCACTGAGTGACCTCTCAAACCTCCTGTTTGAGAGGCTTTATTGGCCTGAATTTGTCCATTAAAACAACTTAAAAAGAAAAAAGTCAGGGGCATTCAGAATCGCCATATAGCTGAAACACCTGATGTTCACAAGGGTCATTTGCATATATCCCATGTGCCTTTGATACAGGAGGTTTGAGAGGTCACTCAGTGGAAGTTCTAGCTTGGCTGGAGTTGGTCATATGGGAAAGAAGGTCTTAGTGAAGTTGTTTTTTAATCCTGTGGGTGAATGAATGTAGCCTGTAGATGACCATGTCATCTGCATAGAGTATGTCGGTGAGATACTACATTAAGAACATGTATTGTTCACACCAGAAAATAAGGAAGGCAGTAGAAATAGAAGAAAGAATATGTTGAATAGGTTCTGCTGGAGTGCAGCAATAGTAGTACAGTTAATATGCATCTACTCAAAGTTAGATATTAATTAAGACATAGTTGGCATAATGATTGAGGTCTTCACCTCTCATCCACAACGTGCAAAGTTTGATCCTCATCTCCAGCCAATGCTTCTGTGGCTACATGTTCTCCTGGTGCCTTTGTGGGATCTATTCCACCTGAGAAAAACATGGGGTGTTTCCATGTTAAACTCACCCAAAAGCTGAATGTAGTCATAGGGAGCAGCACAAACTCCTGGTGGTACCTACTGGGGGAAGAGTTGTGTAGACCAACTGCTTTAGGCATCAGCTGTGGTGCACAGTACTCTTTAGACAGCAGAACATGGATCACAGACTATGAGCACTGGCAGAGTTAGCCACCTGATAGTCTAAACGTTTGCAGTAGGTGATTTGGTTATGTTGACTAATGTTACCAGAAATGGACATGGATATTTGCTGGTAGTAAGTGGGTTAAGGACCTGGCCTACTCCAGACAATGCCAAGAACCCATGCTAACAGTTGGAAGGGTCTGTGTGCCTCTATTGGCCAGTGTGAGCCTGCCATAAAGCCCAATAGCCCTAGGACAGTGTGCTACTGGATGGCCAATGTCCAGCTGACCAGTTGGGTTACCTGGGATATCTCTGTTGATCAAAAGCTGGATATAAAACCAATTGACCTGCTAAACATGAACTAAGGATTTCTACACTCAGTGTAGGTTCACCCAAAAGACACAGTTTGGATGATGACATGATGGGAAGGAGGTGACCAGGCATCTTGTGCACCCAATAGGCAAGGGGTAGTGCAGCCACTTGACCTAGCAATCAGAGTGTATTATTCAGGGGGAAGACAAAATAGAAATGGTATAGGAATTGCATTGAGTGAGAGCCTTCTGAAGGCATTAAAGGAAGACATCAGAATTAATGATAGACTCATGGCATGTAGACTACAGTTTAAAGTTAGGTCAGTATTCATAGCCTATGCTCCAAAGGATTGTGATGATGAGGAAATGGTGCATTCAGAAAGAGAAGTTGCAGGAACTATTAGATAAATCAGGACAGCATGAATTGTTGTTTATTATTGTGGACCTGAATATGAGGGATATGAGGACTCCATGGGTTCATATGGATGAAGCAACAGGAACAAAGAATTAGAGGCTATTCTATACTTTTGTTTGGCAAATGGCTTGATGGTGGCCATGACTCATTAAGAGAAACAGTCACATGAACACATACAGGAATGTTCATTGTGCAACTCAGACTTCGACCTAGTAAAAAATGGCAGTGGGGTAGAGTCAGAACTTGCAAAGTCATCTCAAGCAAAACTGTTGGCCCAGAACATAAACCACTGGTAGCCACAGTTAGCTACAAACAGTGGTCAGGGAAGGCTCTAAGGTCAACAGAAACCAGGCTGAAGACCCAGAAGTTGAATGGAGTGAAAGCACGATAGTTCAGGGAAATACTCAGGTTCATAGGTTGGTACTAGGCTATTGGCCCTAGGGCCTATACAAGCCTAGCCATAACAATTTATTGGCTATTTCTTCCCAGAGTATTTACTTCCCAGGATCCCTGGCTAGCAGGGTGACTGATGGGATCCCTGGGGTGAATTTCCTATCTCCCATCCAGTCATCAAGGTTCCTTTTGAAAAGAGCCAAAGAGGTGCTCTGCTTGACATGTATGGGCAGTCTATTCCAGAGTCTGGGGAGTCTCTGGGTCAAGAACCTATCCCGCCAGCATGCTTTGTTCATTTTGATGACAAGGTTTAGATCCCTGGAGAGTGAGGCTCTGAGGGATTGGGATTTCTTTAAGTGTAGCATGTCCAACAGCTCTGGGTTTGACATGGCCTTGTATGTTAAGCAGAGATCACCTCTGAGTAGACGATATGTGACAGAGTATAGGTGGAGTTTTTTTAGATGGTCAGCATAGGTCATCTTCTTTAGGCCTGTGATTCTTTTAGTGAGATATTTCTGTGGTCTTTCCAGTTGTTGCAGATGTCTTGAAAGGTACGTACCAAACAGGGCGTTGTATTCTATAATGGGTCTAATGAGGGATGAGTACAGTGGGACAATGACCTCCATTTTTCTGGATGAAAAGCCCTTAGTGATGAGGTGTGCCACATAGAAGGATTTCCTGACTGTTGTGGCGATGTGGATATCGAAGTTGAGACCACTGTCCACCTGTGTCCCTAAGTCTCTTATCACACTTTCAGTGTTTAGTGTATTGTCATCTATGTGATAATTAACAGGTACATGCTTTTTCCCCAAAGTGGATAACTATACATTTCTTGGCATTGAGCTTGAGCCCATGGCTGTGGCACCAAGCATTTGTTTCTGTAAGGCCCTTTTGAAGAATATCCACATAATTTGGGGATTCAGTAATGGCTCCCAGTTTGCAGTCATCTGCGAACTTTGTTAGCCAGAGTCCCTTAGTGTTGACCTGTACTTCAGAGAAGTAGATGCCAAACAAGAGCGGTCCCAGGACTGAACCCTGAAGTACTCCACTTTCACTTGTCTGGAGCTGGATTTGGAGTCAGGGCTGTAGTACCTCAGAAAGAAGAGGAAATTAGTGGAGTCAAAGAAGAGTGTCAATGGCACCATGTCCACAGCATGTGATGAGGCATAGAGAACAGATGTGCAGCCAAGCCAGGTGTGCAAATAAGACACAAAAGAAAAGCTGATAGTGGAATGCAGAAGTCCATGAAGTTATTAAAAGAAGGGAGTGCAGTAAAAAAGTGAGAAATAGAAAAGATGGACCAGGCTAACAAAGAAAGCTTAATATCAGCGCTTTGGCCGGCTAACATTTTACTGAATCAGCTGGATGTATAACTGAATTTAAGTACACCTTTATCTGCTCTTTTGCATATAGTACTGTATTTAATTTATTTATTTGTGTTTTTCACTGAATATTAACTCAACTGAAGTTGTGGCCGTCTTTCTACAGAGTACTTTTTAGAATTTCTGTGTAGCCATTGAAAGCACTGGGGGGTAGTTTCAGCTCATCACTGACATCCTGTCTTGCCTTATTATATAAGTGGTACATTTTATGCTATATCTGCTTAATATCAGAGCTTTGGCCAGCTGACATCTACCTGAAATCAGCTGGACGTATAAGTGAATTTAACTACACTTTTATCTGCTTTTTTGCCTATAGTACTGTATTTAATTTATTTATTTGTGTTTTTCACTGAATATTAACTCAACTGAAGTTGTGGCTGTCTCTCTACAGTTAGTTCCCCACCCACTCTCCTTGTTCTTGTTTTGGTATTAATGTTGGTGGCTTTGAAATTGCCCGCCACTCTTGTAGATTTGTACTTGGATACTCCTTCTGGGCCCATCTCATTTGCACACTCAGCTGAGTGCAGTGAGATCATATTCTGATTTCAGGCACTCCTATGTGTAAAAAGAGAGCATTTGGGAAGGACACCCCCTGTAGCCTCTTAATCCTGCTCTGTTCCTTCCCTCAAAAAAAAATATATATATATATATATATATATATACACACACACATATTTATCTTATCTGCTCTTACTGTAACTGTCTTAGTTGCTCTTCTGCGTGCTGTTATCTGTTCAGTCGCTCTTACTCTGCACTTATTACTGCTTGTTAGTAGCCTTCTAATTTACTGCCTTCTGCACTTGTTTTTTAGTCATTTGTTAATTTAATTGCATTCATTTGAACTGTATTTGCCGTAGTGTTGCTACACGCTTGGGTGTGTTGGCCTGCAATACAATTTGAATTGTATTTACTGCTTTTTTATATGCTTTTCTGTAACAAAAAAAAATTCTAAGCTTGTTTCCTGCCTTTCCTGTAACTAGTCAAGTCCAGATACAGACTTGCTGTCTCCAGGACTGTGTTGGTAAGCTTCTGAGCCCCCCCAAGCCTTTCTGTGTTGGAGGGAAGCCTTCTAGCTTATCAGTGGGAGTGGTAAGCACTAGGTAGCCTATCTACCATGGGAAGAGTGAGTTTTGGCCCTGAAATTGTAGTTCATTGGCCGTTTGGGCAGTTTTTCCATCTCTTTCTACTTTCTGGTTAAAAGCCTGTTTTGCGTTTGGTCCCCGCCTTTCCTATAACTAGTGTAATCTAGGTACAGATTTGCTGTATACAAGACTGTTGATAAGCTTCTGAGTCCCCCAAGCCCTTCTGTGTTGGAGAGAAGCCTTCTAGCTTATCAGTGGGAGTGGTACCACTCCCACTATCTACCACAGGAGGAGTGGTTTCTGGCCCAGTAATTATAGTTTATTGGCCGTTTGGGAAGCTTTTCCATCTCTTTCAACATTTTGATTTAAAAGCCTGTGTTTGCACTTGTTTCCTGCCTTTCCTGTTACTAGTCTAGTCCAGGTACAGATTTGCTTTATCCAGGACTCTTTGTAAGCTTCTGAGCACCCCAAGCCTTTCCGTGTTGGAGGGAAGCCTTCTAGCTTATCAGTGGGAGTGGTAAGCATCAGGTAGCCTATCTACCACAAGAGGAGTGGTCCCTGGCCCAGAAATTGTAGCTATTGGCTGTTTGAGCATTTTTTTCCATCTCTCTCAACTTTCTGGTTTGAAAGCTGCACTTGTGCCTGTTTCCTGCCTTTCTTATAACTAGCGTAGTCCAGTTACAGAATTGCTGTATCCAGGATTGTTAGTAAGCTTCTGAGCCCCCAAGCCTTTCTGTGTTGGAGGAAAGCCTTCTAGCTTATCAGTGGGACTGGTAAGCACTGGGTAGCCTATCTTCCATGGGAAGAGTGAGTTTTGGCCCAGAAAATTGTAGTTTATTTGACCGTTTGGGCAGTTTTCCATCTCTTTCAACTTGCTGGCTTAAAAGCCTACTTTTGTACTTGTTCCCCGCCTTTCCTGTAACTAGTCTAGTCCAGGTACAGATTTGCTGTATTCCAGGACTTTTTGTAAGCTTCTGAGCCCCCCAAGCCTTTCAGTGTTGGAGGGAAGCCTTCTAGCTTATCAGTGGGGAGTAGTAAGCATTAGGTAGCCTTTCGACCACAAAAATTGTAGCTATGGTGGTAGCTGCTGCCACTAAGAAGGAACTAGCTGATCCTTCAGTACCTGTCCATCCACCTAACATGGAATCTAGGTCCATGGACAGGTACGGAAGCGGATGTTTTCGTCAGCTTACATTTACTATGCGTTCGCTGAACTACCTGTGCCATTTCACTCATCTTCAAAGGGACTTGATTAAAGAAGCGAGTGACATGTTGAAGGATCCTACAGCTGCGGGTTTTCAAGATAAAATGAACACTCAGCTGGCTACCCTTAACTCTATAGCCAACTCCTCCATGCGCCTCCTTTCTTATGCGGCTGATGGAGCGAGTAGAACGCAGGGACAGGTGTGGCCTTACGAGGCTTGCCTGGATGCGGCTATGCAATTTTATGGACCCCTTCAACACGTCTTTCACTAACTCCCCGTTTGATGGATCATCTCTCTTTGGTCCTCAAGTGAAAGAAACCTTGACTAGGTGCGAGACTGATGGCAAGACTCTTTCTGCCGTCAGAGTCTGTTTTTCTACTCCTTCTAGGCCTTACCCCAAAGGCCAGAAAAGTGGGAAAATGTGGTTCCGTAAACAAAATCAAGGGACTTCGCCTGACGCACAAAGTCGTTACCCGCCAGAGGCAGAGCGGGAATAACAATGGTAGACGCCGCCGTCGAGGCAGGGGGGCTCCGCAGAACCAGGGCAATCGAGAAGCCTTCTCTGATAAGCCCTTTCAGCATCCCTGAGGTGTTGCCCGACTGCCCACCTTCGGAGGCAGTCGGGGGAAGGTTGTCACTGTACCCAAAAGCCTGGCTATCCCTGACTCAAGACAAATGGGTACAGTCCGTCATTTCTGAAGGCTATTCTATCCCTTTCTTCGCATTCAAACAATCAAAAATCCCTTCCAGATGTTCCACCCACACAAAGGGATCTAGCGGTTTTGGAAATTTCAAAACTGCTTGCAAAAGAGCAATTCAGCCAGTTCCAGCAGACCAGCAAGGATCCGGAATCTACTCAAGGTTCTTTTAGTTCCAAAGAAAACAGGGACTGGAGACCAATTTTGGATCTCAGTATCTTGAACAGATCAGTCAAGAAAACAAGATTTCGGATGGTCATGCTGCAGTCCATCCTTCCCTATTGGGAAAAGGAAACTGATGTGCTCTATAGACCTTCAGGATGCGTACTATCACATAAAATGAACAGACGCTCCAGAAGATTCCTCCGCTTCAGGCTGGGAACCAGTCATTTTCAATTCAGGGCCCTGCCCTTTGGTCTCACCACTGCCCCGGTGTTTACCAAATGCATGGCAGTGGTAGCTTCTCACCTGAGACGACAAGGATTCCAGGTGTTTCCATATTTGGACGACTGGCTCCTCACAGCTCCCACCAAGCATCTCCTTCTGATGGCCAGGGATTACACTTTTCGCATTTGTCAAAAGTTAGGCATTTCAATAAATTGCGAAAAGTCTGTTTTGTCGCCTTGTCGTACTATTACCTACATAGGCGCAAATCTAGACACAGTAGACATGTCATGCGAGGCTAACAGATCAGAGAATAACAGACATACACAGACTGGTCTCACTCCTTTTCAACAACAACAGAATCAAAGCCAGGTTAGTTCTGAAAGTGTTGGGAATTATGGCTGCCATACCTCTGCTTCCATTAGCCAGATTCCACATGCGAATCCTTCAATGGATGCTCTTTACACAATGGTCATACCAGCAACTTCCAATGTCCCACACCATTATGATCACGCAGTGCAAAATCATCTCATGTGGTGGATGTCTTCCCCTCAGCTCTGGTTGGGAAGACCCTTTGTTCCTCCTCCGGTTGCTACTCTGACAACGGACGCCTCCCTGATCGGGTGGGGGGGGCATTATCAGGGCAGGACGGTCCAGGGCACATGGCAACCAGACGAATGCCACTTGCACATAAATGTTCTGGAGATGAGAGCAGTGCTTTTAGCGTTGCAAGCCCTTCAAGACTCTCTCCCCTTGGGAACGATTGCAATCCAGACAGACAATATGTCTGTAGTGTGGTACATCAACAAACAAGGCGGAATCAGGTCCTACCCCCTGTGTCGAGAAGCACTCAGATTGTGGCAATGGGCGATTTCTTTTCAGCGTTTTCTGATAGCAACGCACATCCCGGAAGTCCAATCAAATAGCGGACAAATTGAGCAGAGCTATCCTCATGCCTCACGAGTGGTCTCTGAAAGACTCTGTTGTGAGAGAGATTTTTCTCAAGTGGGGTCAGCCTTGCTGCGATCTTTTTGCTACCCCCCAAAACAGCAAGTGCAGACATTATTTCACCCTATTCCCTTTACCAGGCCAACCCAGCAGAGACGCTCTAGTCCAAGTTTGGCCCCGGGTTCTTCTGTATGCATTTCCTCCTTCCCACTAATCTCTCAAGTGATACAGAAAGCTATCGCTCAGAAGGCCTCATTGATCCTCATTGCTCCTTACTGGCCTCGACAGGTGTGGTTCCCCTTTCTACATCAATTTCTACTGGAGCGACCTTGGCATCTGGACCTAGTTCCAGACCTTTTGATCCATCAATCGGGTCAGTTACATCGCTCCCTCACCTCTCTGAACCTCACTGCTTGGTTCCTCCAGTTCCAACCTTAGCCAGGCTTCCTCAATTATCTCACTCTGTTCGAGATATTTTGATAGCTTCCCATAAATCTTCCACTAGGAAGATTTACTTGAGTAAGTGGAAACGTTTCACATATTGGGCTCAAGGAAGGGACATAGATCCTTTCACTGCTTCCATCCAAATAGTCCTTGATTTTCTAGCTGAACTCTTCCATGCAGGTTCATCCCCTTCTACTCTTAAAGTTCAATTGGCAGCTATCTCTAACTTTCATGTGGGTATTTCTGAGTCTGCCTTAATGTCCCACAAGCTTTGCAAAGCCTTTTTGAAAGGAGTTTTTCTTCTCAGACCTCCTATAAGAAATCCTCCTTCTCCTTGGGACCTAAATTTAGTTCTTACTTCTTTGATTCTACCCCCTTTCGAACCTGCAGCATCCTGTTCTTTAAAATTGCTATCATGGAAGACTCTCTTTCTGGTAGCTATTACTTCAGCTAGAAGAGTCTCAGAACTTCATGCACTCAGCTGTCGACCTCCTTATCTATTGTTCCATAAGGACAGGGTATCCTACGAACCAACCCGTCCTTTTGCCTAAGGTAGTCTCGACGTCAAATCTAAATCAAAGCATTGACCTCCCTGTCTTTTTTCCAGAATATTCCAATAGGTCTGAACAAAAATTACACTAGCTAGATGTTCATCGTCAGTTAAGGTACTATTTGGATAGAACAAAACAATTCAGAAAATCTGACCAACTGTTTATCTCCTATGCAGAAGGCAGAAAGGGACTTTCAGTTTCAAAGGTATCATTATCTAGATGGCTTACATCTCTGATTACCCTTGTTTATGAGATTAGACACCAAAAGCTGCCTAATAAACCTAAGGCCCATTCTACAAGAGCTTTGGCTACTTCCTTAGCCTTCCAAGACAGACTGCCTATTGACACCATTTGTGCAGCGGCTACTTGGGCTACTCCTCACACTTTCATTTCTCATTATAAGTTGGATTTAGCTTCTAGGCATAGAGCTAACTTTGGTTCCACTGTTCTCAGGAGTCTGTTCCGTTAGGCCACCCGAGACAAGGTGCTAGGGACGCTGGTCCCATCCAGCAAGAATGAATAGATAGACAACTTAACATATAGAAGTTATGTTCTTACCATAACGCTCCATGTTAGTTGTCTTCTTCTCGGCTCTTCTTGGCCCCACCCTCCTTCCCTGGCCTGGACAGACCTAGAGGAGTTGTGATTGTGACCTCTCTTTCTACCACCTCTTTCTTAGACATATGCTGCTTGCATATCTCCTCAATCAGGATGTAGGTCACCCTTCTTTCTCCCTGTTGTTAGAGGTGGACTCTGTTTAGAGTTATTCTGTAACTATTATAAGCTGGGGTTAGCTTACAAACGAGATCTGAGGTAACTCTCGCCTAGCATTGTGGGATATAAGGGGAGCCTCGAGCCGGTGGAACCAACTCTCGAGCTTTTAGAGTGGCCGAGTCGGAGCCGAGGTCGGCTTCGAACCCATCCAGCAAGAAGAAGGCGAGAAGAAGACAACTAACATGGAACGTTATGGTAAGAACATAACTTCTATTTTTTTTAGATGGTCAGCATAGGTCATCTTCTTTAGGCCTGTGATTCTTTTAGTGAGATATTTCTGTGGTCTTTCCAGTTGTTGCAGATGTCTTGAAAGGTACGTACCAAACAGGGCGTTGTATTCTATAATGGGTCTAATGAGGGATGAGTACAGTGGGACAATGACCTCCATTTTTCTGGATGAAAAGCCCTTAGTGATGAGGTGTGCCACATAGAAGGATTTCCTGACTGTTGTGGCGATGTGGATATTGAAGTTGAGACCACTGTCCACCTGTGTCCCTAAGTCTCTTATCACACTTTCAGTGTTTAGTGTATTGCCACCTATGTGATAATTAACAGGTACATGTTTTTTCCCCAAAGTGGATAACTATACATTTCTTGGCATTGAGCTTGAGCCCATGGCTGTGGCACCAAGCATTTGTTTCTGTAAGGCCCTTTTGAAGAATATCCACATAATTTGGGGATTCAGTAATGGCTCCCAGTTTGCAGTCATCTGCGAACTTTGTTAGCCAGAGTCCCTTAGTGTTGACCTGTACTTCAGAGAAGTAGATGCCAAACAAGGGCGGTCCCAGGACTGAACCCTGAAGTACTCCACTTGTCACTTGTCTGGAGCTGGATTTGGAGTCAGGGCTGTAGTACCTCAGAAAGAAGAGGAAATTAGTGGAGTCAAAGAAGAATGTCAATGGCACCATGTCCACAGCATGTGATGAGGCATAGAGAACAGATGTGCAGCCAAGCCAGGTGTGCAAATAAGACACAAAAGAAAAGCTGATAGTGGAATGCAGAAGTCCATGAAGTTATTAAAAGAAGGGAGTGCAGTAAAAAAGTGAGAAATAGAAAAGATGGACCAGACTAACAAAGAAAGCTTAATATCAGCGCTTTGGCCGGCTAACATTTACCTGAATCAGCTGGATGTGTAACTGAATTTAAGTACACCTTTATCTGCTGTTTTGCATATAGTACTGTATTTAATTTATTTATTTGTGTTTTTCACTGAATATTAACTCAACTGAAGTTGTGGCCGTCTTTCTACAGAGTACTTTTTAGAATTTCTGTGTAGCCATTGAAAGCAGTGGGGGGTAGTTTCAGCTCATCACTGACATCCTGTCTTGCCTTATTATATAAGTGGTACATTTTGCGTTATCTCTGCTTAATATCAGAGCTTTGGCCGGCTGACATCTACCTGAAATCAGCTGGACGTATAAGTGAATTTAACTACACTTTTATCTGCTCTTTTGCCTATAGTACTGTATTTAATTTATTTATTTGTGTTTTTCACTGAATATTAACTCAACTGAAGTTGTGGCTGTCTCTCTACAGTTAGTTCCCCACCCACTCTCCTTGTTCTTGTTTTGGTATTAATGTTGGTGGCTTTGAAATTGCCCGCCACTCTTGTAGATTTGTACTTGGATACTCCTTCTGGGCCCATCTCATTTGCACACTCAGCTGAGTGCAGTGAGATCATATTCTGATTTCAGGCACTCCTATGTGTAAAAAGAGAGCATTTGGGAAGGACAACCCCTGTAGCCTCTTAATCCTGCTCTGTTCCTTCCCTCAAAAAAAAAAATGTAATATATATATATATATATATATATATATATAAATATATATATATAAATATATATATATATATATATATATATATACACACACACATATATATCTTATCTGCTCTTACTGTAACTGTCCTTAGTTGCTCTTCTGCGTGCTGTTATCTGTTCAGTCGCTCTTACTCTGCACTTATTACTGCTTGTTAGTAGCCTTCTAATTTACTGCCTTCTGCACTTGTTTTTTAGTCATTTGTTAATTTAATTGCATTCATTTGAACTGTATTTGCCGTAGTGTTGCTACACGCTTGGGTGTGTTGGCCTGCAATACAATTTGAATTGTATTTACTGCTTTTTTAGATGCTTTTCTGTAACAAAGAAAAAAATTCTAAGCTTGTTTCCTGCCTTTCCTGTAACTAGTCAAGTCCAGATACAGACTTGCTGTCTCCAGGACTGTGTTGGTAAGCTTCTGAGCCCCCCCCCCCAAGCCTTTCTGTGTTGGAGGGAAGCCTTCTAGCTTATCAGTGGGAGTGGTAAGCACTAGGTAGCCTATCTACCATGGGAAGAGTGAGTTTTGGCCCTGGAATTGTAGTTCATTGGCCGTTTGGGCAGTTTTTCCATCTCTTTCTACTTTCTGGTTAAAAGCCTGTTTTGCGTTTGGTCCCCGCCTTTCCTATAACTAGTGTAATCTAGGTACAGATTTGCTGTATCCAGGACTGTTGATAAGCTTCTGAGTCCCCCAATCCCTTCTGTGTTGGAGAGAAGCCTTCTAGCTTATCAGTGGGAGTGGTAAGCACTAGGTAACCTATCTACCACAAGAGGAGTGGTTTCTGGCCCAGAAATTATAGTTTATTGGCCGTTTGGGAAGCTTTTCCATCTCTTTCAACATTTTGATTTAAAAGCCTGTGTTTGCACTTGTTTCCTGCCTTTCCTGTTACTAGTCTAGGCCAGGTACAGATTTGCTTTATCCAGGACTCTTTGTAAGCTTCTGAGCCCCCCAAGCCTTTCCGTGTTGGAGGGAAGCCTTCTAGCTTATCAGTGGGAGTGGTAAGCATCAGGTAGCCTATCTACCACAAGAGGAGTGGTCCCTGGCCCAGAAATTGTAGCTATTGGCTGTTTGAGCATTTTTTTTCCATCTCTCTCAACTTTCTGGTTTGAAAGCCGTACTTGTGCCTGTTTCCTGCCTTTCTTATAACTAGCGTAGTCCGGTTACAGAATTGCTGTATCCAGGATTGTTAGTAAGCTTCTGAGCCCCCAAGCCTTTCTGTGTTGGAGGAAAGCCTTCTAGCTTATCAGTGGGAGTGGTAAGCACTGGGTAGCCTATCTTCCATGGGAAGAGTGAGTTTTGGCCCAGAAAATTGTAGTTTATTTGACCGTTTGGGCAGTTTTCCACCTCTTTCAACTTGCTGGCTTAAAAGCCTACGTTTGTACTTGTTCCCCGCCTTTCCTGTAACTAGTCTAGTCCAGGTACAGATTTGCTGTATTCCAGGACTTTTTGTAAGCTTCTGAGCCCCCCAAGCCTTTCAGTGTTGGAGGGAAGCCTTCTAGCTTATCAGTGGGGAGTAGTAAGCATTAGGTAGCCTATCGACCACAAAAATTGTAGCTATTGGCCGTTTGGGCAGTTTTTTTTCCATCTCGTTCAACGTTCTGGTTTAAAAGCCGCACTTGCGCTTGTTTCCCACCTTTCCTGTAACTAGCCTAGTCCTGATACAGAGTTGTTGTATCCAGGACTGTTGGTAAGCTTCTGTGCCCTGCAAGCCTTTCTGTGTTGGAAGAAAGCCTTCTAGCTTATCAGTGGGAGTGGTAAGCACTAGGTAAACTGTCTACCATGAGAGGAGAGGTTCTTGGCCCATAAATTGTAGTTTATTGACCATTTGGACAGTTTGTCCCTCTCTTTCAACTTTCTGGTTTAAAAGACCACATCTGCACTTGTTTCCCATCTTTCCTGTAACTAACCTACTGGGTAGCACTAAAAAGCCTTAAAATGATACAAGCCTTCTAGCTTAGGAGAGAGACTTTGGAGTGATTAAGTATCAGTTTTCTGTACTTTCTTGCTGTACTCAACTGTTTTCCACCTAAACACAGATTTTCCAGCATTTATTCTGATTTAAAAGCTTGTTTTTTTCACATATTGTACTTATTTGACTGCATGCACTTTTAAAAAGTTGTTTTTGTTTAAATAATTTGTTTAACTGTTGTAGGCTACACATTAAAGTGTGATAGCCTTTTCTGATCATTTGTAGTCGTTTAAAGCTGTTTTAAGTGTATTTTTTACTGTTTTTGCCTTATCTTTAAAAAAAAAAACAAAAAAAAATTCCTTGTTTCCCACCTTTCTAAGCTAGTATAGTCCAGTTTTCAGGCTAGTGCTGAATTCAGGGCTGTGATACTAGTTTCTGAGTTGCCCATACCTTAATTGGATAGAAGGAAGTTTCTCTGTTCACCTGTGAGAGAGGGGAGCTTTGAGCAATCTATCTCTCCCTGGAGGAGTGGTTCCAGCTCAGAAGTTAGTAGTTTATTGGCCATTTTGGGCTAATTTCTATCTCTTTCATTTCCCTACTATAAAAACCGTGTTTGCATGGTTTTGCCCACTGGGCAGTGCCGGTTAGCTACGGTTAAATTATTCCCGGCTCCACTAAGTCTCCTCTTCAGTTTTTCCCCTTGAAACTAATCTAACTCTCAACCTAAGCACTCAAAAAGCATCTTGCAGTCCAGCACTTGCTCAGACCTAATAGCAAGCACTAACATACCCTGACACTGATTGCCCAGCAGGCCAAGGCTCTTTATTCATCCCTCACCAACAAAGCGACTAAGCAGCTCACCCTACTATTCAGGCATGACCAAAGGGCAACTTCAGGTGCACTTTCCAGTCTAGCTGGTGAATGTGGGTATCCTGAGACAGTGTTACAACTGCCTCATGTACACAGACAACCCTCTCCTCCTACCATAAAACCCTAACATATGCAAGAGATGCAATTATACAGCCAAACTGGAAGCTAAGCTGCCTCCACCCAAGACTGGAACAGACAGTCAAGAGGATAAGATTAACACTTGCACCACAACTCCAGCCGCACACAGACATACTAAAACAGCACTGGCAAAAAATACACATAAATACACAAAATCATACTCGAAGGCTCTAAATAAAAACCTGCAAAAGTATCAGAGACCTCCAAAGCAGATACCCCAAACAACCTGCACTTACCGTCACAAACCAGACAACACATAAAACACAAAATCAGTGTGCCGCACAAACACAGCCCTTAAGGCGAAATAACATACCTAACACACTAGTAATAGGTGACTCTATAGTCAGGCACACTGACATCCCACTCACTAGGCTGGACAAGCAGAAGGTTACTGTTAGCTGCCTGTCTGGAGCCAGAATCCGCCACATACCACAAGCACTCAAGTCACTCCAGAACAAGTACAAATATGACTCTGTCATTGTTCATGTTGGTGTGAAGACCTGAGATGTACCTCCCTGGACTAAATGAAAAGAGACATGGAAGAGCTCTCTGATCATGTAGCCCAGGCTGGTATGACCCTGAGTAGCATCCTGCCCTCACCAAGAATGATACCTCAGTATAAAGAAAAAATGATCAATTTAAACAATTGGTTAAGCTTCTGGTGTCATTCAAAGGGGATCCAGTGTCTGTCAGCCTGGGCCAACATGCTCAACAAGCCGTGTTGCTTCTCAAGAGACAGCCTGCACCTGTCACTCCTAGGCATTTGAATACTGGCCAAGGCTCTTGCTGCCCCCATAGTGCCTTTTTTAGGCAAGGCTCAAAAGTCAAACCCACCACCATAAATAGCACAATTAACAAAAAACTGAGGGTTATGCTACTCAACGCCAGGAGTTTAAATCTCAAAATGCATGAGCTCGAAGCACTCCTCAGTATGGAGAACGTCGACATCTGGATACACAAAAGGAGGGGGTGTATCCATATTTATCAAGGATACCTACACCTCCAGGTTAGTGGCGCAGCATGATACCTCTGAGATCATCCATGTGCAACTAACATCGGGCAAATCTGCAATGCAAATTGTGGCCTGCTACAGATCACCCTCCATGACCCAGGACCACCACTCCACCTTTCTGGAGACACTGGAAAACATGAAGTTCCTACCAAACACCCTGATATTGGGCGATTTTCAATTACCCTACACTTCACTGGTAAAAATACTCAAGTACAAATTCCCAGGCCCAGCACTTCCTGGAATTCATCAACTCAAATGCCATGGATCAGCTGGTAAACTCCCCTACCAGAGGTGAAAACATATTGGACCTGGTCATCACCAACATGGGCAACAGGTGTTCCACATCAGAGGCTAACCCGTCACTGGTTAGATCAGACCATAAACTAATCACTCTGGATGTCCACACCCCACCACCACCCTCAACTAAGGAAACCACAGTAAAAAACTTTTCTAAAACAAACTTCACCTTACTTAAGACAGAGGTGTTAAGTTTCACAGCACCCATCCTAAAAGATAATGCTACCCACGATGCAGAAACCTTTACAAATGCAGTCTGAGCACCTACAAGGATACATGGATCGTGCCATCCCTAGCAAAACCAATACTCACTCCTCTAAGAGAAGGAATCCAGTTTGGTGGACCCCTGCAATAAAAAGGCTATACAATAGAAGGAGGAAACTAGTTCAGAAAAAAAGGAAATTCCAAGAAGGAAAGACATCCCTGATCAGTATCAGTAAGAAACTGAGGTCCCTCATGAAATCATCCAAGGCTAACTTCGAAAGTAAAATAGCCAAGGATTCAAAAGATAATCACAAAGCCTACTTTAGCTGTGTTAAGAATCTAAGTGGCAACTCGCAGATATGCACTGAACTAGTGCAAAATAGCACAAAATATACTGAACCTACGGATATTGCCAACATCCTGGCAGATAGATTCAGTGCAAACTTCACCCCCCCTCTCACCTCCAAAAGGGCCCACAACAATACTGGAAAAGTGTAATGTCCCAAAAATCACAGATGCACAGGTGAAAACAGCCCTTTCAAAAGCCAAAAACACAGCATCAATGGGACCAGATGGTGTCCCAGACTTCGTCTTGCACAAACTACAGAACGAACTAACCCCCACCTAAACACACTGTTCAACCTCAGCCTCTCCACAGGCTACATGCCCATAGAATGGTGCATAGCAACGGTTATTCCTCTCCACAAAGGAGGGGCCACAACTGACCATGGTAACTATTGTCCCATAAGCCTGACTAGCCTGGTCTGCAAGGCTATGGAGCGCATTATCATGGAACTCATTAACAAAGACATTGGGAACCTCCAAATACTTGACCCAACCCAGTTTGGCTTTAAGGGCTGATCATGCCTACTAAACCTGGTTGACTTCTTCAAGACAGTCAACAAGGCCATAGATGAGGGAAAGGTGGTTCAAATAGCCTACCTTGACCTTGCCAAGGCTTTCGACACCATTTCCCACTTGGGTATTACAGAAAAACTCACCAACCTGAACATAAACCCCTACATCACGAGATGGGTTGCCACCTGGCTTACAGATAGAAATCACATGGTAAGAATAGCAGAATAGCGGGCTCCAGGTCCGACTCTAAACCAGTTACAAGTGGTGTCCTGCAAGGCTCGGTCCTGGGACACCTACTGTTCAGTATATACTTCTCAGAAGTACAGGCAAACACAGGAGGACTATGGCTAACCAAGTTTGTCGATGACTGCAAACTGGGAGTCATAATCGACTCTCCGGGTGACACGGACATCCTCCAAAAGGGCCTTACTGAGACGGACACCTGGTGTCAAAGTCATGGCCTCAAGCTAAATGCCAAAAAATGCATAGTCATCCCATTTGGGAAAAATGAAACACCCACAAATTACCACATAGGTGGCAGCCCCCTTAATACAGAAGTGGTAATAAGAGATCTGGGGACCCAGGTAGATAGTAATCTCTCCTTTGACAATCATATTGCCAAAGTAGTTAGGAAATCCTATGTGGCCCATCGACTTACTAAAGAGTTCGCATCTAGAAATAAAGAGGTTATAGTGCCCCTCTAGTCGTCACTCATTAGACCCATCGTAGAGTACAATGCCCCATTTAGGATGTACCTCACAAGGCACTTCCAACAGCTGGAAAGACCACAAAAGTACCTCACCAAGAGGATTACTGGTCTCAAACATATGTCCTATGAAGCCCAACTGAAAAAACTCCGGCTGTACTCAGTGGCATATCGCTTACTCAGAGGTGATCTCTGCCTGACTTACAAAGCCATGTCCAACTCAGAATTGATGGACATGCTCCACCTAAAGAAATCCAAGTCACTGTGAGCCACGTGCTCTAGTGAGCTAAACCTAGCCACAGCAATAAATAGAACATGCTGGAGGGATAGATTCCTGTCAGAGACTCCCCATGCTTTGGAATAAAATTCCAAATTACATCAGGCAGAGCCCCTCACTAACACTCTTCAAGAGAAACCTTGACGGGTGAATGGGTAACAGAAAATACACCCCTGGGATCACTTCATTGGCTCTGCTTGACAGAGGATCAGTTAATTAATCAATGGGGCGGCGAAAGCCGACACACTCTGGCTAGGCTTATAAATGCCCTCTGGCAGATAGCCTAGTACCTACCTATGAACCTAATACTGGTTGGCTAACATGAGGCTAAGAGAGAAGTTGCAATATCAAAGAACAGGGCATCAGAAGCACTCTACCAGCTTCTGGAAAGGAACTCGGCACAAAGAAACTCTTGTCTGGTTTTCTTCTCTTCCTTATCTTCATGAGAGATGATAGCAACAATCTGCTCAGCAGTCCACATGACATCAAAAGTAGGTTGGAGTATTTCCAGCAGCTACTGAATGGAGAAAACTCCACAGACATTTTACTGCCGCACATAGCCTATGATGACAGAAGAAGAGAACATCCTAGAAGAAGGAAGAACATCATTAAGGAAAATGAAGTCAAGGAAAGCAGCAGACATAGATGAAATCATAGCAGATATACCGATGTTGGGTCATTCAGGGGAGAAATTCCCCCAGAGTGTATTTATAGTAATAAGAGAAAGGCATATCCCAGATCATTGGAGAATAAGTATTCAAGTGCCAGTGTAGTAGAAAAAAGGGGACATTCATGACTGTGGGCACTATAGAGGTATCAAACTGCTGTCAACACTGTATGAAAGTGCTGGAGAGGGAGAGAGATAAATTAATATGCAGAGTAATAGAAAATAAAGATGGGAGATGAGCAGTTCAGATTCAGATCAGGATGCAGTACAACTGACCTGATATTTGCAGTGAGACAAACAGCTGAGAAGAAGGTTGAGATGAAGAAAGCGTCCAACTGGGCATTCCTACACTTGGTAAGAGAGCATGTGACAAGGTCTCAAAAAGCTGATTTATGAAGTTCTGTGATGGTTTGAATTAGTGGAGGCTATGTACAAGGACCTAATGACACAAGCACAAACAGTTTTCAGACTCACAGATGAGGTAACCATTGGGTGTAGGTTTGCATTACACTTAATCTTTGAGCTGTCTGCTGCTCATACTTGTGACGGACTACAATAACAAACAAGATGGAGGGGATACAGATCCACTAAGCTGCTTTATGAAGATGACAGAAACTTCATTAAAAGACAGAGAATAGAATGCAAAACTGAAGGCAGAAAAGACAGCAGTCATGGCAGTAAATGGGGGGAAATCCTAAGAAGCTAAAATTGAGATAGATGGGAAACTAGTGAAACAGGCTGATAGCTTCCAGGATGTGGAAAGGGTGATTGAGAAGAAGGGAAGTCTGAATAAGGAGGCCAAAGCTAGAATTAGAGGGGCTGCACCCATCGAGCGCAGAATGTCAGGGGTAGTTTATGCCAGAAAAATACCAAAGAAGCCGAAAACTAAAGTATACAAAACAGTGTTGTGATCAATACTACTGTATGGTACAGAAACCTGTGCAGTGAAGGCAGAGCAGTTGAGGAAGCTAGACATGATGGTGAAGTACCTGAGATGGGTGCTGGAATGTACACTGTTGTACAGATAAAATGAAAACATCAGAGCAGAAGCCGAAGTAGCTCCAGTTGCAGAAGGTCAAAGACAACAGATTAATGTGATTTGGGCACATGCACAGGAGAGAAGACGATTTGTTGAAGATTTGCAAAAGACAGGAAGAAGGAAAGCGGAAATGAGAATGTCCGTCGAGGTAGATGGATTCTGTGACAAAAATCCTTTGTCAGGCATGACTGTTAGAGTATAGCAGAGTGGCATTGAATTGAGAGAGATTGCGACAGTTGACCCAACACCCCAACATCATGAAAAAAATGGGAAGGGGGGGGGGGTTCATGCTGATGCTGATTATGGCTAAGTTTGATATTTAGGAACAAATTAGTAAAAATGTGGGCAAAGTGTTTGTGAGTAACTCCTGTTGTCTGAGATGTTTACATTCCAAAGTATCCCAGGAGGGGGAGAAGACAGAGATAAGGTATATACTTTTGATAAGAATTATGATTATTTTAAGCATTAAACAGATTACAAGAAAACAGAATTCTGAGAAACTGCCTGATGTAAAGCACTGAATAAATGATACCTCAATGCATATTATGGTGTGTAGAGAAATTTGGAAAATAGTTTTACTATGGAGAATGTATGGCATGAAATAAGAGAAATTTGGTAAGACAAAGTATAACAGGAAGCATGGAAGAAGAAATAGAGAATAGGAGAAAATAAGATAAAAGAAATATTTATGAGAATTAGAAAGGTAAGATAATTAAAGAAAGCTACTATTAATGTTGCATGTGTCATGTGCTAAGATTTAATGTCTGCTTATGTAGACACAAGTCACAATAAAGCAGTTGATTTTTGATAATGTGAAAATTTAATGAAAAAACATAATAAAAAAATGATCACTTTTTTTGCGTGTATGCAGCCTAAATGACCTTATTACTGCCACATAAATGTTTTATTACAGAAAGGATCCTGAAGATGTTATCTTTAAACTGGTTCTTTAGCATATAACAGTTTAACTATGTGATGCTATTGCTGTATAAGCTGTCTTATTTTGGAAACAAATGTGTTTGCCATTTTGAGGGCCTTAGTCACGCAAAGACCACTTTCAATCAGGTCATAGAACTCCTGCTATATTGTTCCCCAGCAAAACACATTTTAGGTAGCTGTATTTCCATAAACTATTGAGTATAAAAGGCTAATTTAAGTCATGCACTTTTATCATTATATAATCGTGAAGAGAAATCTGATTTCTGACTGAATGCTGCAATATTAGTTGCACATACAATTTAAAATGCAAAAAGTAAAAAAAATGAGTTTGCAAAAGTAATCTTACCTAAAGTGAGTCATATAATCTTTTCCTCTACTTTAGGTCTATCGCTTACCATTCTATGATGCTTGTGTACATGATGCCTGTGGATGTGAGGAAGATGGAGACTGCACATGTCTGTGTGATGCCATTGCTGTATATGCCAAGGCCTGCTTAGATGCTGGAGTCTGTATTGATTGGAGAACACCTGATTTCTGTCGTAAGTTTTGTATTACCTTTCCAGTAGTTTACTTTCTTATTAAATAAAATGGTGTAGGTATTATTCTTTATTTTCAAATAGGCAGGCAGACAAAAATAAATGCAAGAGAGTTTTTTGATAATGCTAAACATAGTTCTTAGTCTACTCTTCACAGCTTTACTAGTAAGTCAATTTTACTTGTATAGCTATAGGTACCAATTTAGAAGTAATCTGTGAAAGCATATAACTTTCTACATGATGTTTCGGACAAGTCAAAACTTATGAGAAATTAGTCATCTCTGAACCAGAGTACCACAAAAGTATTTTGCTGCAGGTCACCACTCTTGGTATTTGCAGTTGAAAGCTGCATTTAGCAATTTGTTTATGAAAACAGCTCTATATACTTTAAAGTACTGGTTGAAGCTATAACATGAGGATGTGCTATAAATTAATTTTCTTGAAAATTAAACATAATGTTGAGTGTAGTATACATATTATTAGAGGCAAAAATAACTTGCTGTGGTAGAATAGTTAAACTCATATTGTATTTCCCTTTGAAGAACTCAACAAATGTATTTAGCTTATGCACAAATCTAACTTCCTTTTTTTTTCTTTGCTTTGCTTTTCTTTTCTTTTTTTATTTTCTTCAGTGATTTACTTTGGAAAGGAATGTTTTATAAACTCTTAGGCTGTTCCTCTATGAGGAACTTAAGAAACCTGACCTTACAAGCCCTAGTAGTTGTTTGGCCTTTATATTTTGTGTATGAGTAACCTGGAGGCAACAGAAAAGATATGCTGGGACATTTACTTGTGTCTTTAACCATGAGGGGCATGGGTGCTGAACTTGGGTTGAATTTATGGTTCTCCATCCATTCATCTAAATTACGTTTGAATGGAGTAAGAGAAGTATGTGGATTGGAAGATGATTGGTTGTCATAATTGCAAACCATTGTTATTTATATATTGTTCTTTGCTTTGTTACATTATGATGTAACCCAAGCTGAGCATATAATTGGTCCTTGTTTGATCAGTCTTCTACCCTAGTAAACAAATTTAAATAAATAAATAGAAGCAGTCTTCTCTGCATTATACACCCATCCTTTTGACAGGTCCTGTTTATGTTGCAAAAGAGATTATGAATCCTTGAGCTGGTATTCATATTAGCATTGGACGTGTGAATGTGTAATAGATCTGACAGGATGGGGTCAGATAAGGCTCTATACAAAAGTTAGCTCTTTGTAGCCTATTACTCGAAAGAAGGGCAAAGCTGTGAAACTGTTTGTAGATCTGCATAGTTTTTATGATTTAGGCCCCTTGATTTTTTTTTTTAGTGAGATAGTTTGATGATTGTTCCATTTGTGACACATGTTTGGACAGCTGCATACCAAAAGAGGCATCATAGTCCATGACTGACCTAATGAGAGCCGAGTAAAATGTAATGATTACATCTCTGGACCTGGATTCCATACCTTTAGATCCAAGCTGTGCAATGAAAAAAGATTTCCTTACGATAGTGGATACACAGTGATTCCTGACTATGGGATCAACTTTCAGGGTTGTGTTGTCAGTGTGATAGTTACAAGGGAAGACATTCTTGCCAAAGGATATCATTATACATTTCTTAACATTTAGTTTTAGTCCACTATTTTGACAGCAGCTATTTGTTTGGGAAAGGCCATGCTGAAGGATCTTGGTGCCCTCTGGGCAATTTATTATGGCACTAATTTTACTGTGAACTTCAAATATCATTAGCCATAAAACTTTTAACATTTGCTTTGACCACAGAGAAGTAAATGCCGAAGATGTGTGGCCCAAGGACTGACTCTGGGATACACCACTTTTGATGGATCTTTTAGAGGAGCCAGAGCCTTCCACCCTAATTTACTGGCTTCTGTTCATGAGGCAGTTCACTATCCAATGGGTTACATAGGGATTTATATTTAGCTGGGAGAGTTTGTCTATAATACTGAGTGTAGGATGGTTTTGAACTCCTTGACAAGGTCTAGATATGCTATGTGCACTGATTTGCCTTTGTCCATTGCATCACTAATTTAGAAGAAGCCTACAAGACTAAGTAGGCAGGATCTGCCCTTGTCAAATCCAAACTGGCTTGGGTTGAGAGTTTGTAAGTTGCCTATGTTGTTATTTATTAATTTCATAATGATTCATTCCATAGCCTTACAGGTGAGGCTGGTCAGGCTTATGGGTCTAATTGCTCAGGTCCATTGACATCCCATTTTGTGCAAGGGGATGACTGTTGCTGTCCTCCATTCAACTAGCATGAGGCATGAGTGTATATTGAACAGCCTTCTAGCGGGTTTGACAAGTCCTAATTCAGGTTCCAGTAGGCAGCCCAGTACATTGTCCAGCCCTGTGGAAGTAGTGCTCTTGATCTTGCCTAGTGCCTTGAGGACTTGTACTCGGGAGATACCAAAGGGGCTATAGAAGTGGGTATGTGGTCTGGAAATATAGGAGGGAAGAACCGAGTGAAGTTAGAGATAAATTTGTCTGCTAGTAGATTGCCTATGTCTTCTGATTCTGTATATGTGATATAGTTTTACTATTTGATGTCTGCAGTAATGGACATTGTTTCTGAAGTTACTAAGACTCATTATGGAGTCACCTATGAGTAGGATATACAGGACTGTATTATGGTTTGCTTTATGGACTTTTGAACTGAATCAGTGTGATTCATATGTACGTGTCTTTCATGGTGAGTGCTGTGATTATGCTTCACTTGGGTGCCTATTTTTACCTCGTATCTGGCTTTGGTTGATTTGATCACGTTCTGGAATTCCCTGTTTAGTTTAGTAAAAGTGTTTTAGCATCTTGACAGTTAAGTTTAATTTTGCTTGCAATACATTTTTTTCTTTTGTATTTGGTTTCCACCATAACAGTTTATTCTTAAATTTTGCATTGTGTTTACTAAATGGGAAATGTGTTTTTGCTGCTATTTACATGTGCATAGAGTTTGGTGACAAAACTTTCTGCACAAGCAGTGGGGTCATCATGTCGGAAGGGGATTTCCAATTCAGTTAGGTCATCACTCAGTTTTAGTAGAATAGCCTCAATGAAATCTCTGAAAACTGAGATATTGGAAGATGCTATCTCCCATCATTTTTGTGGTGAATGTGACATATTTGTGGGCCAGTTTAACCAAGGAAGTAGTGGCAATTGGTGGAGAGCAAAGCTGTGTCATATTGGTAAGGACCAAGTCCAGGATTTTATTGCCCCTAGTTAATGTGTGGACTAACTGGTACAGAGAGTTTCCATTCATGACATCCAGAAATTTCTGGGAATACATATCTCTTGGTGTATAAGTTTGTGAATTAATGTTGCAGTAGTTGAACTCTCATTGGAGAATGGTGTTTGGCTTAAAGCAGAGGGAATCCATACTAGTTAAGTAGGAGGTGTGGGCTGAAGGGGGACATACAGGGGGTTCTATACATACAGGGGGTTCTATACTTAGCTATGATAACGTAAGGGATTTTGTTTAACAGTAATGTGAACATAGAGGGGTTCTAGACCATTATTTTATCTAATGAGTCTAGAGGTTAATATTTTTGAAGAATATTGAGACAAAACTCACTTTATTGCCTTCATCTCATGAGGTGAGCCTGAACATGAGGTAGGCATTGAAACTCTACAATGATGGTGTGCTGTTATTGGACTTGAACCATCTCTTTGTGATGATGCATATATCAATGTTTTCAAGGGTAAGGACTGCTTGTAGGGAAGCTCCTAGCATTGAGCAGCAATAACGTTATGTTAACCAGATTCTGTTTTATTATGTTGCAAATATATATCGATTCCTTTTGAATTGCACCAGAATCTAAGTCAATTTTTGAAGTCAATAATCTTTTGTTGGTATTGCGGCATCATTCTTGGTCATGGTAAAGTGCTGCTCAAGGCTAGCTTTATACCTGTCAAAAACATACATTCCAGACTTCCATCATGTCTCTCTCCATATGGTCAAGAGAGGTACATCTCAAGTCATTTACACCCTAATGCACCGTGACCGCTTCATATGTGTACTTGCGGCCAGGGACTTTAGTGCATGTGTAATGGTGTGAATCCTGACACCTGATATGCAACTGACTGTGACCCTCTCCTTGCACAGCCTGATGAGCAGTGCATTGATGTGTCTCACTATGAATCACCTATGACTAGGGTATACTGGGCTATATAGGGGTTTGCTTTATAGGCTTTTGAATTCAATCAGTGTGACTCCTGTATGTATCTTTCAAGGAGAGTGCTGTCTGTGTTGTGTGTTTGGGAGGTTGCTATGGGCATTTGTTTCTTAGGTTACATTTAGGAGGAGTTTGTGGTTCATAAAGTTACTTTTAAGAGCCTTAGCATATGTAGATCTATGTGTTTTGTCTGAGTTATGAGTGATGGCTTTAGTTTGGTATTGTGCGGTACTGACAATCTGCTTATTTGCAGTGGCTTCATGTGGAGAGCTTTGCCTCAAGTAAAATTGTACAACTCCATCTCTTACACATTGACACAGCTTATTTAAGTAGCAGGTGGTTGCCAGTAAACATGAGACAATTGCTACATTGTCTCAGGATGCTCATCTCAACCAAGCTGGCTACAGAGGCAGTTGGAAAGTGCAAATCCGTGGTTCCAAATGCTTAGTAATTAAGGCTGAAAGAGGAACGGTGAATAAGTGGTTTAGAGTTAATTTACTGGAATGTTTTTTTTTTGTCTGAAAGAGCACTGTAACTCTCCACACAAGAACAGCATGCCTCTTCACACAACTACTGATAAAGAGCATTTTAGCAAGTAGTTAGGGTATTGTTTTGGGGTATACTAATATATGCGGGAAGAGAAAATTTGGTTTGAGCACAAACACCATGTAGGTAATAAATTATAAGTCTAGACTGGCTATGTGATCACCTTTGATGGCACTGGTGTACCACTGCTTACATCTGCTGTTAATGCAGCTGTAATTTAGGGGTAGGTTTAGCTAAGGTTACTAACAGAGAACTCGAAAATGAAAGCACCCGCATCTGTTGAGTACAGTGTTGTGCAGCACCGCAAGTGCCACCACCCACTGTTAAGTTGTGTGGAAAAGTGAAAGAACTATGAAGAAAGTAGTTATAACTTCAGCCAATAATATCTAAACCTCATAAACAGAAGAAAATTATTTCCTGCCTCTGAATAACTACTACTACTCTTAGCAGGTTTACACTCAGACTAGTAAATCATCTGAAACTCTACTTTAATGTTAAGACTAAGCTGTAAAAATAGGAAGACATTGGAAATTTACAGGAAAACACTTGCTAGCTGGAGCTGTTATCTAACACATATATAAAAGAGAAATCTCACTGTAAGAAACTGGAGAATATGTTAGCTAAACAAACAACTAGGTGACTAAGAATCTCACAACATCAGCTATTTTTATTAGGCTACAGTTTAAACAACAAGTGGTAGTAGATGTGTAAAATCACAGGAAAAAACATTTTGACTAGAGGGGATACAATCAGATACTTAAGCAGCCAAGTGACTGTTTTAAATAAATAAAAAAAGCCAAAACAATAATAAATACAGTAATCCAATGTACTTTCCTGGATATTTTGTGGAATTTAAGATGCAAAAATACCAGAAAAAATGTTCTCAGCACATATGCTGTTTCACCTTACAATTGTATTCTGTGGGGGTTACTTTCTTCCTCCCTTTTTCAGGAAGTATAGTCTCTCACGCACCAGTGTGATTCGATCCAACAACCTCCACCTCCCAGGATGCTAGGATTACAGGAGTATGCCACACGCATGGCAACAGCTCACTCTCCTGGAAGTCTTGGGAAACACACAAGTAAATGCCTACCAGCAATGTTCAATTGAGTGGAGAAGTTAAGGAACCAATATGAAAGTAGTTAGAATATCAGCCAATGATCTCTGCCCTTGAGAAACAGCAGAAAATTATTTCAATTTTACAATAGGACTAGAAAACTAGCCGTAAACTTTACTATAATGTAAGATTTAAATTGTAAAAATAGGAAAAAACATGGAAAGTCACAGGGAAAACACTTGTTTGACTAGATGGAGTTGTTTTTCAAATGAATTTACAAGGGAGAATGCTCAGTATAACAAGAAGAAGGATCTATTAACTTCACAAACAACCAGGCAGTAAGGAAACACACAATATTGTTTAAAAAAAGCTGAAGTTTAATGCAAAAATATTAACTAGAATGGGGTGGAATCAAATACTTAAACAGCCACACAACTGTTTAAGACACAAAAACTAAAACTGTAAAACGATTATAAAACTTGTTTAAATAATCAAAAAAGTACTGAAAATACCCCCCCCCCCAAAATAAAAATATAATAAGTGCAGGGATTTAATGTACTACTTGGGATATTTTGTGGAGATACCCTAATTAATAAGTAACAGGCACAGCAAACATCATTAAATGGCAAATGCAGGTTACCCAAACATAGAAAAGGGGGAGGTAAAGAGAATTATGACAGTAAATGGAGGAGTTTTAAAGCATGGGAGAGTTTTAAAGGTGCTGAGTGGCTCTTGCCTCTGGTTGTTAACCCTATGGCTAAAGTGGATAAACATTTGAATTAAGAACATCTATAATGTTACATTAAATACATAACTGTATTTTTCTATGTTTCTTCAGCATTTAGAGTGTTTAAATTCAGTAATCTACATAAGCTAGACAAAAATTAATATAATCATTTTCTTATTTAACAATATGCTTTTCTTTTATTTTAGCTGTTTACTGTGATTATTTCAACAAAATGAAATCTAAAAAGCCCAAAGACTATTCTTATAACAGTTGGCATTATCAACCCTGTTTGTGCCCAAATTTTGTTGCAGGCTTCAGTGCCACAAGTTACATAAACATTGAAGGTAAGAGCACATAACTCTCAAGTATTTAACTATCACTCATTGTTAATGTAGTAAATGTAAGATCATGGTTTATATAAGTCATGGATCAGATACTACTTCACTGACAATTCAGTATCAATAAATATTTCATTAAAAATGGAATGTCCCCAAAAACTTACATTGGATGGCCTTATAGCAGATATGGGGTATGACAGTCATCAGTGGGATTTAATCAATTTATGCTATGTTGCTACATTTTGCTTGTAGTTCACTTGTCATCTGTTTATCAGCATCTGGAGTGTAATGTACTGTGAGACAGAAAGCACCCACCTTAAGCCATAGATATTCACAAAGACTAAGGCATGACTTCCTTGCAGCTGATGGCATCATGGTATACGTCATACAACCTACTATTTACTTATAACTAATCTGTGCATTGTAGTATGTTTTTTGTGTTATGTGAAAAAAAGGAGGTCATTTTCTTTAAATCATTCTTAATTAGTGGAAGTCTAGGACCATGGACATCCTATTGCATACAGTTATAGCCTTAAAATTTGATTTCCTCCTACTTGGCTTATTATGGAATTATAATCGACCAAGTGGTTGATGCAGAAAAAAGATGGGATGCAGAAGAGGACCTAAATTGGAAGGAATATGCCTGGCAAGTAAGGCTTAATACAGATGCAGATCCAGGTATGAATGAAAGAGAAAATGTTAAAGTAGTTTTATGCAAGAAAGAGTTAAAACACTGTTAGTGTAGTAGTCATGTGAATTTTTAGCATTTAAATGCAGTGTTTTTTGTTATACAACCAGGTCTAAAGAAGTTCTATGTGAATGAAAATGCTTACCGGATATTTTTTGTTTTATTAAGGAGTGTTCATATTTAATTGCCATTTTGAAGTTTTGTTTTTTTCATTTTTGGACTTGTGACATGATTTTCTGAGAAGCTTGAGTCTAATTTGGATTAAATGGCTTTTTCAAATTGCAATTCACCCAACATGTTTTCCCAACAACAGCACAACAGCAGAACTCAAGTTTCCTGGTTATACCTTCTGGCTTTACATTGCATGACCCTCCGAGTAATACGCTGCTTGATAATGGTAATGGTGTTGTTGAAAAGGTTGGCTTAGACAGATCTTCTAAAGGGGCAAATTCTGTGATTATATCTGACTTACGAGCTTTTTCCAAGAAAAAGAATACTTTATCTGACAACAAAGCACTGAAGGGTAATGTTGTATTAACGGATAAACTGCTGGGGGATTGTCTATTGCATCCAGCGAAGCCATTCATCATAGAGAGACGAGCCCCTGAGTTAAGCCAATCAAGTAACAGCCTTAACTTTGTAAGTGAATTTAATCTACTTTAAAATAATCTTCTGAAAGTTAAAAGGTTGCAATGGGATATTCTTTTCATTGAAGCCTTCTTACAAGCCAAAAGAGTCCCAAGAGGGCTCAGAGTGCACAATATGCCTGCTCGGGAATTAGTTTCAGGTGAATTGCTGAATATGTGGAAAGTGCTGAATGAAAGCGTGGGTCTGCAATATGTTCACCTGTTGCTTGAGGATGCGAGGCACAAATTGGCTAACCTAAATGACAGTGTATATAATTCCCTTAAAGAAAATATTTCTCTAACCAGTTTTGAGTCAAGGGTGGAACTCATACAAGCAAAACTGAATAAAGAGAATGAAATGCAGCAAAAAAGGAAACTGAAGAAATTTTATCGAGATGAGTTTGATTACCAAAAGGGGCTGTATGTGAATCAGTCTGTTTCAGAAGCAGCTGTTACTAATGTGGATTGAAATGTAGAGTGTGACCAGCTAACTGAAAACAGAGCAGCTAAGAGAAGCAAAACAGTGGAGGGGCATTCTACCAATGTTAATGTTAACAAAGCTAGTGACTGCTTAAATGATGAACACACCAAACAGGTTTTTCAGTGTGTCGATGTATATCAGGATAGAGGCACAGGTTTAACAACTTGGGCACAAGTAGCAGTGAAGAAAACACCTTTCAAGCCGAGGAAACAGTCATGGGCACAGAAAAATCAGGGATATGGGCAGAAAAAGAAGTTTTACAACAACAAAGGAAAAAAGTTTTTCAACAGCAACAGAAACTTCAAGGGAAATGCCTATTGGAATGTGAATGAACATTGCTGTTGCCAGCAAGCAGTCCAATTCTGCAATGCCCAAAATGGAAATACATGGAGAAATCAACAGCACAACCGTTAAACAAAGGTACTGTTAACCTGAATTTTAAGATAATTAATCTATCTTCTGTTTCTCTAAATCCAGAATTTGTGCCATCTTCTAGGGCTAATATTGTATCTGTTATTAATTCTTTGAGAGATTTTGTGCGTAAAATCAATTTGAAATGTTTTTTTCATGGTATTATATGTCAACAATATTTAAAAAAAAAAAACAGCGTTTTTAATCCTCCTTTGTGACCAGAGTTCGAGGCATTTTTTTTAACATGTGAAAAATAAGGGAATGATTTATTAGGTTGCAAAAGCAAAAAAATGTTTTTTATAACATGTTTATGAAAAAAAATGTTTTACAGATGTTAATTGATGATAAAGATGTCTATATTACTAAAGCTGATAAAGGCAATGCTGTGGTAGT